>NC_056734.1:987668377-987730877 GCF_019279795.1 Protopterus annectens | reverse complement strand
AGCGTGGTTGGAAGTGAAGACATTTTTGATGAAGTGAAAGAAGAAAGCTTCTTCAACATAAAAAAACTAAGACTATGGTATCTGGTTCTACCAATTATTTTACAAGTAGATGGGGAAGTAGCTGAGGCAGTAGGAGATTTTATATTCCTGGGCTCAAGGATCTCTGCATTTGATGACTGTAGCTATGAAATTAAAAGAAACGTGCTTCTTGGAAAGAAAGCTATAGTAAATATGTGGCAGCTTTATTACCCAGAGAGGGCAAATACCCAAAGAACCAGCTTCATATAGACCAGTTTCAATCTAAAGTGCTTATGTTCATACTAGCTAAGAGGATGAAAAAACTGTTGCCATAATTGATAGATATGGATCCATGTGGCTTTGTGAAGGGAAAACAAATCTTTGACAATATTAAAAAAGCAATAATGATATGGAGTAAAGCAGAATGTAAGAAGATACCGCTGTTATTGTTGGGTCTCGTTGCAGAGAAAGCATTCTCGACAGAGTCAGCTAGGAGTTATAATGAGTAGGGCAATGAAAGCATTGTAATGCCCTGATAGAATAATAGGGTTAGTAAGGAGGCTATATGATGGGTCAGAGGCAAGAATTAAGGTGGGAAAGTTACACTCTGCCAAGCTGTGTTTGAACAGAGGAACCAGGCAGGGGTGTCCTCTTCCCCCCTTGTTATTTGCTTTATATTTAGAGCCACTGGCAAAGAAAATAAGGGACTTTCGATTTCAAGGATATGACTGGTATGATATTCAAGAAATGTTAGCATTACTTGCAGATGATATTATTTTGTATTTGATATATCCAGAAAAGTACATTCTGGTGTTGTGGAAAATGAAATAAAATTCTAATGTGTGTGCCTTTGGATTGCACATATGATGCAAGCTGATCTATTAGCCTTTTGGAGTAGCTATGTAGAGATACAGAAACATTAATAGGTGACAAAAACACATCAAGGTAAAGAAAGTGTCTCTTTCTGGATATACAATTAATGAAGACAAAACAAAGGCTTTAGTATTAAACTGTGTACTCACTACTACATTATGGCAGCTAAGGATATGTTGGAGTAGACTAAACAAAACATAATACAAACAATGAGAAACTGGAAACTCTCTATAATGGATACAGATAGTAAGATCCAAGCAGTGAAAACGTTTTTAGCCCGTTTAATTTTGTTTCCGGACCAGATATATTTTTATCATCCAGAGAAGTTATGGACAGTAATTAATAAAGAGCTGAAGGAATTTATTTGGGAGAAAAAGAGAGCAAGAGTTAAGTAGGGTAAGTTAAGACTCCCCATAGAATGAGATGCTTTGGGATTACCTGATTTGAAGGGATACCATACAGCTACACAGTTAATGCTTCAACACAAGCAGAAGGTTATAAATCAAAGTGGAGGGGGTGATGATGATGAAATGGAGAGCAGGTTTGAGAAATAAACATATATAAGGATTTTGGATGCAAGTCCTTAAGGAGACAAACAGCAATAATATTAAATATTGTATTCATGAAGTAGCAAAAAGTACTCTAAGAACTAAGCTAAATATAATGCAATGCCAAAAGGGATTATTCTAGCATACAGAAAATAGGCATAAGGGAGCTGGGATTTACTGGAAAAAATTAGCAAGGGAACCAAGGTACTAGGAGCAAATGCCTAAAAAGGGAACCTTAACAGAGTGGGATGAGGCCAAGCAGAAGTTTTGACTAAAGGTCATAGACTAATTTTCATACCAGGGACAAATAATAGAATATAGGCAAAGTGTAAGGGATAGGGGAGTAGTAAGTGAAAGGCCAGCTATGGTAAAGTTTTTATCTGAGTCTGCAATAGATGTTGCTGTTATGAAAGGGGTAATTAGTAGGACATACAAAATACTGCATGATAAGTATAAGAATCAATAAGAGATTAGAAAAAAATTGGGAAGAGAGACTGGAAAGCAATTTACCAGGGAACAATGTAAAGATATTGTTATTTGGTCTGATGAAGCATTGTTGTTTTTAATGCAAAAGCGCTTACCTTTATTAAATTGTCATTTATTTATTACTACCCGTTGGTATTTGGTGTTTATTTGACTTCTACTATGTGAGTCGCTGTATTTCTTCTTTTTTACAAACAATGTAAAGATATTTGTATGGTTCTCAAGTATGCAACAAAATCCAGAACATTTAGGATTTTCAGTTGGAAGTGTTTGTACAATTGCTTTTATACTCTTAGCAGACTTCAGAGAAGTTTTGGTGAATTTTTAAAGTCTACCAATTCATTGCATTCCTAGAACACATGCTGCCAATTACCAGTCTCTCCTTCCGTCACACTTCCGTCTTTTGCTATAAACTTGAGAAAACTTCTCTGAGTAGTTATCCAGCTACAGCCAGAAAAGTAAATTGCAGGCCTTTGTTCAGGGTTTTTTTTTGTAGTCTAAGAGGAATTGATTCTGCAAGGGTCTCACAGTGCAGTGACAGTTTTAACACCTCTGCAGTACTGTGGGGGACGGGACTCTCAATTCCTCTTGAACTACAATAGAAAACATTGAACAAAGGCCTGCAATTTAGTTACTTTTCTGGCTGCAGCTGGATAACTTCTAAGTATAGTGTAAAACAAGGTCTAAGCGAAGCATAAATGAGGGTGATTACAGACAGAAAAGAAGCAGTCCTTTTACAGAAGGTAAAGAAAATATCAGTGACCCTCACAAATCCCATTACATGTCAATGGCATGAGAATTCAAAGCTACTTCCTTATGTCTGGCATGAGTCATACACAGTATTATGGGAAAGAGAAAAGGTTGAGGGAGAGCAAGATCACATTGGAAAACAGGCTAAAATTACAAATAAAGCACTTAGAGTGATATTTAGGTGTTAAAACAAGGCAGAAATCAAAGACAGAGTGAAAAAAACTGTTTTTTTAGTTCTAGGGTGTAGTTTTCCTTTAATAAGGAAAACATGAAGCATCTAAGCACTTTCTTCCATACCATTCAGGACTTCATCAGAAATAAAAAGTGCTTCAATAAAAAAACATTTAAAAAGACCAATTCATCATCCAATTTAATATTTAAATAATTAAATAATTAATTAGCTAAATAATACAATTTTGATTGTATTATTTAGCTAATTAAATAATTAATTAGCTAAATAATAAAATCAAAATTTAAGCCAGGGTAGCTACAGCATTCACCTCAAATTGCCAAACAATTCCCTGTATTCCAGTCTCTTCTCCCAGTCACCACCCCGCAGGTTAAACTCTACTAGCTCTTTAACAACAAATCTAAATTCACTGTGGGTCTCTTCTTTAGTGTGCGTTTATAAAGAGCAATGTTAGTATTTTTAGCTTTAATATTATAAATATGCTCATATATTCTTTTTCTTAGTGACCTCTCTGTCTTACCTTCATAGAAACAATCACATTTCGTGCACATAGCTAAGTAGACCACTCCACTACTAACACAATTAACTTTTTAAAAATTAATCTTGGTTTTCATAAAATTTCCCAGTGTCTCAGTTTCACCTTCGTAAATATATTTACATTGGGTACAATATCCGCACTTTGCATTTATCTTTTTTCTGGAACTCAAATTCAATGTGGGTTTATTGTTCTCAAAAATATTCTTCAAATTCCAACCTGTTTTGAATACAAAGATGGGTTCTAACCCCACTACTGTTGAAATATCAGGGTTGAATTTCAGAATGTTCCAATTTTTATTAATAATAATCTTTACGTTCCCTGAACTATTGCTGAACTCAACTGCCATTACCCTTCCAACCATTTGTTGATAATATTATTGGAATCAACTATATTAGCCCTACTATCCCTCTCCAAACCAATTCCTAAAATGGGTTTACATTTTTTTACCCCTTTCATTGGCCACCTTAAGGGTAATACTTTTCACAAGTTCAGAGGGGTACCCCTTGTCAATAAACATCTTTTGCAATTTTTCTAATTCCTGACAAACTTCATCTTTCCTAGCTAGATGTCATAATTGCAATCCTGGTGCATTGACCTTTAATTAAGCATTTTTATGTGCAAAAGGATGTGCAGTAGGGTAGGGCAGGTAGGTGTTAGTAAAGGTAGGTTTTCTAAAAATGTTAGATGTGAAACTCTGATCAGTAA
Source organism: Protopterus annectens (assembly GCF_019279795.1). Lineage (NCBI taxonomy): Eukaryota > Metazoa > Chordata > Ceratodontiformes > Protopteridae > Protopterus > Protopterus annectens. The sequence goes on along the minus strand of NC_056734.1, from coordinate 987,726,772 downwards.
TTTTAACTGTAGTGTTCAAATAGTCAACCAACCTTTTATTATAGGCAAAGGTAAATTTTAAAAATCAAGTTGTTTTGTTAAGATAGCCCATAAATTGGTCAATATTTTCTTCTGTCCTTCAGCTTTCAGCAAGGAATATTACTTATAAGTGGGGACTGAAATTTGGTTTGCAACAGTGAAGCTGTATGGGGGGGGGGCAGAGGGGAAAATATAATAAAGGAGGTTAGATTTTTGAAGAAATGCATGAAAATGTTTGTCATGGAAGATGTCAATTCAGTACTAAAAGTTCAGAGTGAATTTACATATTATTCTCCAAGATACAAAAACTGGGCTAGGCTAGATAGAATTTATATTTCAGAGGAACAAGTGCATTTAATTGAAGGTCTTAAAATGCATCCAATAACTATTTCAATTTTTTTTTTGAATAATTCCCAAAAACTTTTAGCACAATGACTCAACAGAATGTAGAAAGGGCTGTCACCAAGCTTAGAGAGCCTATAACAAGGAAGATAACAAGAGATCCTGTAGAAGTACTAGAAATATTTTGAAATTTTATGAACTTCTGTATAAAGCAGAGAAATATGGAAATCAAGAAAAGGTACAATTGGAAATGTTTTTGGAAGAATTAAATATGCCAAGGTTAGAGGTAGATGATGCTCAATTATAAACAGTATAGGAGGAGATGAGATAAAATGCATCACCTACAAGAACGTCCCCAGGAATCAATGGTATTCCTGTGGAAGGTTGGAAGCTAGGAGGGAACAAATCATAACGATCTGGAAGGTTTAAAAAAAAAAAAAAAAAGATCTTGAAGGTTTTGTTTAACAGCATTTTAAGAGGAGGAGAAGTACCAACATCCTTGAAGAAAGCGGTGGTAGCTGTAATACTGAAAGTGGGTAAAGATGCAGCGGATCTAGCTTTATATAGGCCAATTTCAATACTAAACCATGATTATAAAGTGTTTATGCCTATAATAGCTAAAAGAATAGCAAAAGTGATACCAAAATTGATAGATCTAGATCTGTGGTTTTGTGGAAGGGAGGCAAATATTTCATAACACTAACAGAACACTTGATCCAGAGGAAGCAGAATGTAAGAAAATACAATTGACGCAAACAAAGCTAAAAGCTACAAGATGAAGGTAGTTTATTCACAAATACACAAAAAGTAAAACCAAAGGTGGATAAGTGCTTTCAGAAATCCCTTCTTCAGATCCATAAAGTCGTTGAACATAGCAATGCTTCTTAAAGAGGGCTTGAGCAATCAAAGGTATTTTCTGAGCTGACGCATCTTCAATGCCGGTTTTAAAGGGAGAACACCATTTAAACCAGGTTCACAGTCTGCTCTCATATCCACAATCCATTGAAGCTCTTTAAATTCAGTGGTATTGCATAAATCACCTCTCCTAAGACTGTCTATAATGTGTTCTGTCACCATACAAAAAAAATGTGCCCTGGGAATTGCATAATATGCTGTGACAATGCATTGACACTAATTTTATGTTTAATATCATTTAAATGTTCAAAATCCTGGTTTTAAATAGACAATTCATTTTGCAATATAAAACTGTGAACAGTCTTGGCACATAGCTATATAGACCACATTCTTAGTACTTCAGTCTGCAAAGGTACCCAGGTGGTATTCTCTCTTATTTGTAGGATGTATAAACTTATTATTGGTATTGATATATGGACACACCTTACATCTACAGCACTTAAAAGTATCTCTTCTCAAATTATTCAATTTATTGATATTTCTCTTCTCACCACATAAAAGTTGTTTCAAACTGAGTCTGTTCTTAAAACAGAACCTTGGGCTTTTCTCCTACTAGCCTCTTTATTGCTGCATTTGCTGTTAATATTTTCCAATTACCTTTGATTATATCACATATTTGTTGAATGTCCTGGCTATATGTAACCGTACATCCTATGCTTTCTGGTACATCCATTTCCTGGTTCAAGGTTTCCTCGACTCTTCTTGCATCATGATGGAAAGATGTTTTGTTTTCTGGTCGGACTCATTTGAATTACTGGTGCTTCCCCTCTCTCTGTTTCCTCTACTTTATAGCCTCTTTCACATAAATGCATCTTCATACTTGAAATATCAATGGTTTGATCTCTATGGTTGGTGTTCAGCCTTGAGCTCCTCAAAAATTGGTTCTTTACGATTTGTGGAAAAACATGAGTGGGATGCATACTATTGCAATGTAAAAGATGATTTCTCCAACAGGGTTTACAATATATCTTAGTATCTATGTTACCAGTCCTATCCTTTGAGATGGTTAGAGCAAGGAAATCCATCTTATCATAAGCACTGTGGACTTCAAAATCTAAAAAATGAGTGGTAGTCTTTAAAAAAATCAACAAATGCTCCCAGTTGTCTCTCCTCTCCTTCCCATAGAAGAAATATGTCATCCACAAACTGCAAAATAGCAGCTGTTGCAACTCTATGTTCCAGTCATTAAAGATGTGTTCATTCTCCCATTGTGTCATCACAATATTAGAATAGGAGTTGGTACAGGAAGTACCCATCGCCATACCCCATCTTTGCAGAAAGTATTCATTCTCATATAATAAAACATTGTTTTCCAGTATTAGTTCCAAAAGCATACAAATTCGTACTATATGTTGTCTTTCATAGGTATCATCAGACATCAAGAATCTCTGTACCCTTTCTATACCATAATCATTTGGGATAACTGTAAACAGATTTCTGACATCCATTGTAACCAACAAGACACCTTCCAGTAGAGGAGATGTTTTACTATATGTAGATAAACACAGGAGAAAGTATTCTGTATCCTTCAATACAGTGTGCTCCACATAAACAGATAGAGGTTCTGTAATCCACCCATTGCCAGAAAATACTGGACGCATGGGTGGATTGTGTAGACCATTATGAATCTTAGGTAATCCTCTAATAACAGGTATTGTAGGAAAAGTCACTTAAAAATAATTAAACCAATCTTGATTAATGACCCTTGTCATTCAAGTTCACATTAACTGTTGTTATGATTTTATCCAACTCAAACTTCTGTATTGGTTTATATGTATTCTCATCATGAAGTAGCTCCATCATTTTATTTCCATATCAGCTCTTATCTAATACCACTATTGCTCCTCCTTTGTCTGCTGGTCTAATAATTATCTCATTATTATACATTCATTCCCTTAAGGCTTGTTGTTCACTCAGGTTTAAATTATAAAAACATTTCTTACATTTACTATTACTATTTCTATTGTTCCATAGATTTGTTACTTCATTCTCACAAACTTTAACAAAGGTCTCTATCAGTGGATGTACATTCAGTATCATAGTGCTCAGTTTCTTAAATAATACTGCTTGCGTATTATTTTCTACTTTTCACATCAGTCGTAAATATATTCTTCAAAGTCAAATTCCTAGCAAAGGATTTAAGATCTGTGATGAACTCACTGAGCCTAGATGGTAGTAAAGGGATGAATGTTAAACCCTTATTCAGAAGCTTACACTGAGCATTACTCAAGTTTACAAATAACCACAAAAAAGGATGGCCATGAAGTTTGAACTAAATAATAATCAGCAAATCACTCAGAGCAGCCAAATATGAGCCCAGGTCACACGAAGGAATTTTATTCAGACAAAATAATGCACAGAAATTAACGCTCCTTATACAACTTAGCATTTTCATCAAAAACTTCATCAGATACAAAATCAGGTCATCTTACATCATTTAAATACCAAAACACCATTAAAAAAACGAATGCCATTGGACAAACCATAATTAGTCACTCATACGCTCGCCTATAAGGTTCACATTTGATTTTGAAAACCATATAAAATTGTCCTAAAATACCCTAATAACTATAATATAAAATGAATGCTGTTTCAGATACAGATCTTATAAAAATTAAATATAGATATATTGCCATTATATATGGCATGATATTGCAATTTAAAAACATTGTCATATAAAAATCATTATATGAGAACAAGTCCTTGAATAATGCGCTAGTGGAATAATAACTCATTACATAACTTAACTTCATAATTTAGCAGTTCTGAGTTTTAAAATTGGTAAAATTGACAGCATATCATTTAGTCCTGGTTGCCGAGTAGCTTCCAATATTATTTGCCAGTAAAGCTCTCGGTACTCTAATTTTGCTTCCCACATACCCCCTGTGATTTCTTTTGGGACAACCTCCAGGATAAAAAAGGAATAACATGCTTGTATACATATTAATTTATGATGAAATAATGCATTCTTTGTATTAGCTCTACCAATCTCATACAAATGTTCATAAATCCGTGTCTTAAGTTTTCGTTCCATTTTCCCTATGTAAAAAGAACTACATTCTTTACACATGGCTAAATAAACAAGACCACTACTATTACAATTGGCATATACCCTACTCTTAATATGTCTATTTCTACTGGGAATCTCCAAAGAAGAGGCATTATGAATATAGTTACACTGAGAGCATGTACCACATTTGAATGTACCAATTCTGGCACGATGACACTGATCCCCATGTGCTCCACCATATTCAAAAACATTTTTGAAATTCATATCTCTTCTATAAGTAAACTGCAAATGCCCCACAACTGTGGGTTCTATGTCAGTAATTTCTCTAAATTTATCCAATTCTCTACTTACCACCTTTTTGATAACATTTGAATCCCCATTGTAATCCAAAATATATGCATCTTTTTATCATTGCTGGAACCAAGGGGAATTATATTGGTGGTTGAGCACAGATCTTGACCTAAAATGGGTGCAAACCTACTTTGCCTACCTTCTTTCACTTCCTTGGTAACTTGTTGGATTAAGTTCAAAGGATAACCTCTGTTCTGAAACATTTCGCTTACATTATAACACTCAGTGTTAAAGTCCTCATCCTTAGAAATCATGTGACTGACCCTAACCAGTTGCCCTTTAAAAAGGTTTTTCTTCTGAAAAAAAGGGTGGCCACTACTAAATGAAGGTATGAATTCGAAAAAGTTTTCTTCCTAAAAATTTTTGAGGAAAAACTACCATTTTCTTTCAAAATACTGACATCTAAAAAATTAAGAATATCATGATCCACATGATAGGTAAAATCCAGAAATGTAGTTGTACTTTTTAAGTAATTCGAAAATTCAAAAAATTTCTCTTTACTGTCTGTCCATAAAATACAAATATCATCTAGAAATTGTTTGTACAAAGACCAACATCCAACAAATTTGCTGTTAAAAACAAATTTATGTTCCCACCAGGAAAGAACAATATTGGCATAGGTGGGGGCACAACTGGCCCCCATTGCCACACCTTTAATCTGTTTGTAAAACTCTCCCTCAAAATACATAAAATTATTGTTTAAAACAATTTCTATAAATAAAAGTATATTGTTAAAGTCATTGTGTGAAAAATGTCCAAATGTCAACATGTACTCCTCCAGCCATTGTATACCTATCTCATGGGGTATATTACCAAACAAGTCCACTATATCTAACGTAATAAAAATCAATGTATCACTATATACATCCACTTTTAATTGTCTGAGAAAATCCCACGAGTACTGTAAAACAGCTGTACCTGTTAATGCCAAGCTTTTAAGCTTACTATCTATATATTTAGAAATAGGGGCTGTAACGGCACCTTCTGAAGAGACTACTAGTCTCAATGGTGGATCTATGGTACACTTGTGAACCTTCAAAATGCCGAAGACTGAAGGAACTCTTGGATATTTGTTGTATAAATATTTGTGAGTTTCCAAATTGATCGAACCTTCCAACAATATATCATCAAGCATCAAATGAATTCTAGAATTGGCTATATTAACCTCATTAATCAAGGCAAGAATATACTTAGAGGAATTATTAAGTTCGTTCTTCATTTTGGACTCATATATAATGCTGTCCATCAGAACCTTACCTCCCCCCTTGTTTTTAACAGCAAATTTGTTGGATGTTGGTCTTTGTACAAACAATTTCTAGATGATATTTGTATTTTATGGACAGACAGTGAAGAGAAGTTTTTTGAATTTTTGAATTACTTAAAAAGTACAACTACATTTCTGGATTTTACCTATCATGTGGATCATGATATTCTTAATTTTTTAGATGTCAGTATTTCGAAAGAAAATGGTAGTTTTTCCTCAAAAATTTTAGGAAGAAAACTTTTTCGAATTCATACCTTCATTTTAGTAGTGGCCACCCTTTTTTTTCAGAAGAAAAACCTTATTAAAGGGCAACTTGTTAGGGTCAGTCGCATGACTTCTAAGGATGAGGACTTTAACACTGAGTGTTATAATGTAAGAGAAATGTTTCAGAACAGAGGTTATCCCTTTGAACTTAATCCAACAAGTTACCAAGGAAGTGAAAGAAGGTAGGCAAAGTAGGTTTGCACCCATTTTAGTTCAAGATCTGTGTTCAACCACCAATATAATTCCCCTTGGTTCCAGCAATGATAAAAAAGATGCATATATTTTGGATTACAATGGGGATTCAAATGTTATCAAAAAGGTGGTAAGTAGAGAATGGGATAAATTTAGAGAAATTACTGACATAGAACCCACAGTTGTGGGGCATTTGCAGTTTACTTATAGAAGAGATATGAATTTCAAAAATGTTTTTGAATATGGTGGAGCACATGGGGATCAGTGTCATCGTACCAGAATTGGTACATTCAAATGTGGTACATGCTCTCAGTGTAACTATATTTATAATGCCTGTTTGGAGATTCCCAGTAGAAATAGACATATTAAGAGTAGGGTATATGCCAATTGTAATAGTAGTGGTCTTGTTTATTTAGCCATGTGTAAAGAATGTAGTTCTTTTTACATAGGGAAAATGGAATGAAAACTTAAGACACGGATTTATGAACATTTGTATTAGATTGGTAGAGCTAATACAAAGAATGCATTATTTTGTCATAAATTAATATGTACACAAGTATGTTATTCATTTTTTGTCCTGGAGGTTGTCCCAAAAGAAATCAGAGGGGGTATGTGGGAAGCAAAATTAGAGTACCGAGAGCTTTACTGGCAAATAATATTGGAAGCTACTCGGCAACCAGGACTAAATGATATGCTGTCAATTTTACCAGTTTTAAAACTCAGAACTGCTAAATTATGAAGTTAAGTTATGTAATGAGTTATTATTCCACTAGAGGGCAGCACAATTTTCAAGGACTTGTTCTCATATAATGATTTTTATATGACAATGTTTTTAAATTGCAATATCATGTTATATATAATGGCAATATATCTGTATTTTAATTTTTATAAGATGTGTACCTGAAACAGCATTCATTTTATATTATAGTTATTAGGGTATTTTAGGACAATTTTATATGGTTTTCAAAATCAAATGTGAACCTTATAGGCGAGAGTATGAGTGACTAATTGTGGTTTGTCCAATGGCATTCGTTTTTTAATGGTGTTTTAGCATTTAAATGATGTAAGGTGACCTGATTTTGTATCTGATGTTTTTGACGAAAATGCCAAGTTGTATAAGCAGCGTTAATTTCAAGTTTACAATTAGACAGATTTACAACTAATGCGGTGCCTTTATTTAGTAATAAATTCCTTTCTTGTGTCTCCTTCCACATCTTCCTGTCTCTGCTCAGAGAACGATCTTTCTTGTGTTGGTGCCGTTGTTTCAATAAGATGGGGAGATCTGAAAAAAAAAAAAAGTAGATGTACTGCCGTTTCTTTTGGCCGAGTTCCTGTAATATTACTCAGTGATGTATTTTGCATGGCATGTGCTCTAATGTTATAGATTCTACAGAACTAACATTCAAGCTCCTATTTATCCATAGCTTCATCTCTTAACTCTTGAACTGCTGCTCCATACCTTTTTACTTTTTCACATCTCTGATGGTGTAGCGCCAAGCCTCCTTTGTTCTGAAGCATTTGCTTTGCTTCCTTTGATATCTGAAGTGTTATTATCCTGCTTATTAGCTAGCTTTCCTTGGCCATTCAAATATATTAAGTTCCTTAAAGTCCTTATAATCCCTGGCCAGCTTTCTAGTCTTGACCTGTTTCAATTTCTCATCTTATGCAGTAAGACCTCATTGTAAATTCTCTGTTTTCAAGAGAAAATTTCCATTAGTGCTGCATCTTCTAATTCGGCTTGCTTACTCTCTATATAAAGCTGGCAGCCTCCTTTTCCATCGGTTTAAAATACTCAGTTAACGATTTAATATATTTAAAACTAGTCTCCAGATTAATGGTTTGACATCTAGCTAAGAGCTCCAGGTATAAATTCCCATATGACGGTATGCATTTTATCCTCAATCCTCTGGGCACTATGTTATAGTGCAGGCAGGCTTCTAAATGAAAGTGCTGCCATTGTAGTCTTTTTAATCTGAAGGCTGTATCCGCTATTTGTTTAAAAATGGTCTAAAATGTTCTGTTGATAAGTCCGAGCCATTATCATGGCAGTCTATTTGTGCAAGATTAAGTTTTAGCAGTGGATTAACACTCACCGTTAACATGCTTTTGACACTGCTACCTCTCATCCTCATATTATTAAAACCATTTACTGTTCCAATGTCTTTATCTGGCTGATAGTTTAACTCTACATTCTCACCTTCCACCATGTGCCATTATAACAAGTAAACTACAACCAACAAAGAATGAACAAATTAGAACGGAACTAGATAAAAAGCTTCAAAATCCAATTGAAGCAAACAAAGCTAAAATCCACGAGACAAAGGCAGTTTATTCAAAAATACACAAAAAGTAAAACCAAAGGTGGATAAGCGCTTTTGGAAATCCCTTCTTCAGATCTATAAAGTCATTGAACACAGCAAAGCTTCTTAAAGAGGGCTTGACCAATCAAAGCTATTTTCTGAGCAGATGCCTTGTCAGTGCCAATTTTAAAGGGAGAACACCATTTAAACCAGGTTCATAGTCTGCTCTCATATCCGCAATCCACTAAAACTCTTAATTCAGTGGTATTGCATAAATCACCTCTCCAAAGCCGTCTATAATGTGTTTATCACCATAAAAGACAGTCTATTTTATTTATTTATTATTTTATTTTACATTTGTTGACCAGGATATTCCAACTGAGCTGAGTAGCCCTATTTCAGCAGAGGCCCGGAGAGAAAAGCTCCATGAACATTACAATAAAGGTTATGCGTAATTAATTAACAAGTTATACAGTAGTAGTAATAAGTAGTTAAAAGTTCAAAAAGTAATAATAAGGAAGCAATATAATAAAACGGTAAGTAACAGTGCTGATAAAAGTATAATAAAGATGCGGTATATAATAGTGTAGGGACAATTTTGTAAATCAAGGAAGGTGAGGTGGAAACATGGCAATGTTTTAGAGTTGCTGAGGGAGTGAGATGAGAGATGTGAATTATTAATAGTAATGTAAGGAGGTAACAGTACTTCCTTGGGATGCAAGGTATCAGTGTGCTAAGGAAGGCCGGGGGGGGGGTGCACTGAGGTAGAGAGAGGAAGAGGTCAGTAGAGCAAAACAATGTAGAGGACAGGTAGGGCAGATTCTGAGGAAAAGTAGGGAAGATTAAGTAGGGTAAGTACAGTGACAGGACTAGTGACTTTTCAAGTATTCCTAGGTGGCAGCTTTGCATTGTTTAAGTTGATTGAGGGACATGATTTCAATTGGCAGTTTGTTCCAAGAAATGGAAGGATGGTAGTTACAGAGGTTACATCCTATTTTGGTCCTGGGTTTGTAGATCTGTAGAAGGTTTTGGTCTGAGCTGCGTAGAGATCTAGTGGGGGAATAATGGGAGATAAGAGGAGATGAGCTGGGGCAGTAGGAGGGTTGATAAAGAATGGAATGAATGATTTGGAGCTGAGAGAGGAAGAGCTGGTGGGGTAATTCTAGCCAGTTTAGGCGTTTTAGTGAGAGAAAGTGATGGGATTTATATGTTTGATGTGCTGCAAATCTGGCTACTTTGTCATAAGTTGATTCAAGTTTGGACAGGAGATAGGAGTTGAGATTTGTAAGGATTTGAGAGCTATACAATAGACTAGGTAAGAAGTAAGCATGGGAGAGGTTTACTTTAGCTTTGTTAGTGAGAAACTTTTTATTTCTATAAAGGAGGCCCAATTTTAGGTGAGTCTTGTGAATACAGTTATTAACATGTAAGTCAAAATTAAGTTGGTCATCTATAATGACACCTAAGAGTTTAATGTCAGACTCAACTTTGTTAGGAGTGTTATTGAAAGACAGTATTGAGAAGGTAGGTTTGAGGTGGTTAGGTAAGAAGAGTAGGAGTTTTGTTTTATTTGGGTTCAGTATAAGGAAGTTGTTAAGACAGCCAGGTTTCGACTGAGTTAAAAGATGCCTGGGTGGTTGAGATGAGTTCAGAGGGGGTGTCAGCAATAGTGATGACTGTAGAATCATCCACATATCGTGCCAGGGATAACTGGGGCAAGAAGTATAGAGCTGATTAGTAAAGACATTAAAAAGTAATGGGCCAAGAATAGAGCTTTGGGGGACTCCCATTTTTACAGGGAGAGAGAGAGAGTGAGCAGAATCCCATCTCACTGATTGGAATCGATCTGTGAGATGGCTAGAAAACCAGGCAACAGTAGAAGTGGAGAAGTTAAGGTTTGTCAGTTTGGTAAGAAGTGAGGCTTTTGAGAGGTCTAAGAAAAGGCAAGAGATGAGTTTGCTATTAACTCTGGCCAGAGAAATAGTGTTAAGGAAGGATATGAGGGCAGTAGTAGTACTGTGTTTGGGGCAAAAGCCATGTTGTGTGGGAGTGAGATGAGAGATGTGAATTATTAATTGTAATGTAAGGAGGTAACAGTACTTCCTTGGGATGCAAGGTATCGGTGTGCTAAGGAAGGCCGGGGGGAGGGGGGTGCACTGAGGTAGAGAGAGGAAGAGGTCAGTAGAGCAAAACAATGTAGAGGACAGGTAGGGCAGATTCTGAGGAAAAGTACGGAAGATTAAGTAGTGTAAGTACAGTGACAGGACTAGTGACTTTTCAAGTATTCCTTGGTGGCAGCTTTGCATTGTTTAAGTTGATTGAGGGACCTGATTTCAATTGGCAGTTTGTTCCAAGAAATGGAAGGATGGTAGTTACAGAGGTTACATCCTAGTTTGGTCCTGGGTTTGTAGATCTGTAGAAGGTCTTGGTCTGAGCTGCGTAGAGATCTAGTGAGGGAATAATGGGAGATAAGAGGAGATAAGCTGGGGCAGTAGGAGGGTTGATAAAGAATGGAATTAATGATTTGGAGCTGAGAGAGGAAGAGCTGGTGGGGTAATTCTAGCCAGTTTAGGCATTTTAGTGAGAGAAAGTGATGGGATTTATATGTTTGATGTGCTGCAAATCTGGCTACTTTGTCGTAAGTTGATTCAGGTTTGGACAGGAGATAGGAGTTGAGATTTGTAAGGATTTGAGAGCTATACAATAGACTAGGTAAGAAGTAAGCATGGGAGAGGTTTACTTTAGCTTTGTTAGTGAGAAACTTTTTATTTCTATAAAGAAGGCCCAATTTTAGGTGAGTCTTGTGAATACAGTTATTAACATGTAAGTCGAAATTAAGTTGGTCATCTATAATGACACCTAAGAGTTTAATGTCAGACTCAACTTTGTTATGAGTGTTATTGAAAGACAGTATTGAGAAGGTAGGTTTGAGGTGGTTAGGTAAGAAGAGTAGGAGTTTTGTTTTATTTGGGTTCAGTATAAGGAAGTTGTTAAGAGAGCCAGGTTTCGACTGAATTAAAAGATGCCTGGGTGGTTGAGATGAGTTCAGAGGGGGTGTCAGCAATGGTGATGACTGTAGAATCATCCGCATATCGTGCCAGGGATGACTGGGGCAAGAAGTATAGAGCTGATTAGTAAAGACATTAAAAAGTAATGGGCCAAGAATAGAGCTTTGGGGGACTCCCATTTTTACAGGGAGAGAGAGAGAGAGAGAGAGAGAGAGAGAGCAGAATCCCATCTCACTGACTGGAATCGATCTGTGAGATGGCTAGAAAACCAGGCAACAGTAGAAGTGGAGAAGTTAAGGTTTGTCAGTTTGGTAAGAAGTGAGGCTTTTGAGAGGTCTAAGAAAAGGCAAGAGATGAGTTTGCTATTAACTCTGGCCAGAGAAATAGTGTTAAGGAAGGATATGAGGGCAGTAGTAGTACTGTGTTTGGGGCAAAAGCCATGTTGTGTGGGAGTGAGATGAGAGATATGAATTATTAATTGTAATGTAAGGAGGTAACAGTACTTCCTTGGGATGCAAGGTATCGGTGTGCTAAGGAAGGCCGGGGGGGGGGGGTGCACTGAGGTAGAGAGAGGAAGAGGTCAGTAGAGCAAAACAATGTAGAGGACAGGTAGGGCAGAGTCCTACCTTCTTGTAGAGGGTATTGTATGACTTGCTTGTGTATACATTTTTCCAATACTTTGGAGAGTGGGGATGGGATTGCAATACTAAAGTTAGAGATTTCCGTGGAGTTGCCACCTTTATGTATAGGTATGGTGTAGAATTCTTTCCAGATAGAGGGGACCTTTGACTCAGAGACAGAACGGTTTATCAAGCTAGATAATGGGAGAGCAAGTGAATCAGCAGCTAGTTGTAGGAAGGAATATTGTCTGCGGATGTGGAGCAGAGTTTTAATTTAGAGAGTAAAGATTTGATATAGCTAATAGGAATGGATGTGAGGTAAATAGTAGTGGAAGACTCAACCTTCTTAAACCTCCTAGACTACCATGCTCCCTTAAGGACAAAAAGAATAAAAATCAAAACTGCCCCTTGGCTAACCAAAAACACACTAGCAACCATGCGACACAGGAATAAAGTTTGGGCACATTACCAGAGAAATAGGACTCCCCCCATCTATAATGAATACAAAACACTTAGAAATAAAGTAAAAAAGCTCATCATCACTGATCGACAAAATTACTTCTCCATACTCCAAAGCAACAATAAAACAAACCCTCAGAAATTCTGGAAAGGAATTTCCACCGTCCTAAATTCCAGCAAAACAGACCCCAGACCCCAGACCCCAATGCTCCCGACATAGATTTGGCTACATAATTTAATTCTTTCTTCATTGATTCTATTTCCAAATTAACCTCATCATTCTCTAACATCACCACACTCTCCACTTCACCCTCATCCTCCTCTACTGACACTCTACCCTCCACTTCTACTTCACCCCATCCTCCTCTACTAACACTCTACCCTCCACTTCTACTTCTATTCTCATTTCTTCTCCTTCCTCATCACCCTCAAATACCCCCTCTTCCGATCTCCCACCTTTCACATTAAAACCTATACCCACAGCTACCATAAAAAAATGCACCTACCTGACAGAGTACTAAGGTCTAACAACCAAAACCTAATTGAATTGTACAAACCAACATGTCCCCCTGGTAAAAAATCTCCTATCCTATGGTCTAGCACGTCTCTGGAACTCTCTTCCACCATCCATTCACACCACCTCTAACCGCTTTATATTCAAAAAATCTCTTCACTCTCATCTAATATCTCAGTGGGAATGCTCCTGCTCCCACCCCACATAACTTACACTGGCATTTTCCTTTTCTCTTTACTCCCCCCTCTTTATACTAGCAATTTCCTTTTACTTTTTCTCCTAACTCATACATCTTTCCCTTGTACTTTCTAAGCTAATTACAAAGAATGCATTGGAATGTACCTCTTAGTGTAAGCTTCCAAATATGTAATGGCTTCTCAGTGTTTATACTGTAATGTCCCTTTTTACTAGCCTGTATAAGCTGTAAAGTTCTTCACTAGTCTGTACTATTAGTAATGTTTGCTCTAGTCAGTAAGATTTTTAAAAAAAGTGTAATCTAAAACCTTTTTGTAACCTTGCTTTTTTTTTTTTTTTTTTTTTGGAGCTTTACTCCCTGGGACTCCATTGAAAACAGATTCATCTTGGCCCAGTGGACTATCCTGGTAAACCAACTGCAAATAAATAAATAAATAGAGTTTGGAGCAGGAGAGGATTTAGTAGTCTGGTTGTTTTTTTTTTTTTTTTTTTTTGGTTAGTTATGTTAGTAAAAGAGGGATCAATAGTAATCATTTTAGATATGGATTCAATACAATAGATGTTAAAGAGGGTAGCAGTTTCTTTTGGTTTCTTTTTAGGGCAGGGATTGGGGGAGGAAGGGTTCCTGGGATGTAGTATTTGGTTAATAGAGTTCCAGAATTTTTTGGGATTTGATCTTTGAGAGGTAGGAGGGTTACAGTAGAACTCTTTTTGTCTTTAATAATGTGGGTTTTTTTGGTCAATTTCCTGAGTTCTGTATATTTTTGTAAATCGGCGGGGAGTTTAGTTTTCACCCATGTTTTCCATGACCTGTCTCTAGATTTCATTGGGGTGCAAGTAGCATAGTTTAGCCATGGGGAGATGTTTGATTTTATATGAACTGTGCAGAGAGGTGCAAGGCTGTTGAGAATATTAAGAAATTTAAAAAAAAAAAAAAAAAAATTCTCTTTTCCCGCCTTTGCTGAAATAGATTAGTCCAGATTTCAGGTTTTGCTGAATTCTGTGGTATAGTTTCCTGTGTTGCCCATATCCTTACTTGGAGAGGAGGAAGCTTCTCTGTTCACCACTGAGAGTGGGGAGCTCTGAGCAGCCTATCTGTCCCTGGAGGAGTGGTCTCAGCCCTGAAACTAGTAGCTTATTGGCTGTTTTGGGTCAATTCCTATCTCTCTCAGTTTCCCTGCTTTAAAACCCGCATTTGCGCAGTTTTGCACGATTTTGCGAATACAGCAGCATTGGACAGCACCATTTAAATGGGTTTAAACTATTCCCGGCTCCACAAAGTCTGCTCTTCACTTTTTCCCTTAGAACTGTTCTAAATCTCAAAGTATGCACTCTATTTTCATTCTAAAGCCCTGCAGTTGTTCGTATAAGTAATCTTATAAGTAAGCACTAATAAACTAAAGCACTACATACTCTTATACTCCCTTAAAGTACTTGACTCCTTATTGGTCCTTTTTGATCAGTCAAAAAGTAGTTCCTTATACTATTCTGGCATGTCCAAAAGTCAGTTTCGGGTTTACTCTCCAGTCCAACTGGTGAATCTGGGAATCTTGAGGCAATGTTACAACTGCCTTATGTACACAGACCACCCTCTCCTCCTCCCAACAAGCTCAAATATATGTGAGAGATGCAACTATATAGCCAAACTGGAGGCTGAGCTCTCTCAACCCAGTACTGGCGTAGTCAGTCAGGCGGAGAAGGTAACCACACACACCACAAATCCAGTCTCACATAGACCTATTGCAACAGCAAACCAAACACATAAACACACAAAAACATACTCAGAGGCTCTAAATAAAAATCTTCCCAAGCAGTAGAGACCTCCAAAGCAGACATCCAAGCAACCGCTACCCCACAACAATACCCACGTATCACATAGTTCACAAAGTCAGTGTGCCACACAGTCACAGCCCTTAAGGCTAAACAACACACCTAATACACTTGTAATAGGTGACTCTATTGTCAGACACACTGACGTCCCACTCACCAGGCTGAACAAGGAGAAGGTCACTGTAAGCTGCCTGTCGGGTGCCAGGATCCACCACATAACACAAGCACTCAGGTCACTCCAAAGCAAGTACAAATATGACTCTGTCATTGTCCATGCTGGTGTGAATTACCTGAGACGTACCTCCCTGGACTACATGAAAAGAGACATAGAGGAGCTCTCTGATCATGTAGCCCAGGCCGGTATGACCCAGACCTTGAGTAGCATCTTACCCTCACCAAGAATGATGCCACAGTATAAAGACAAAATGATCAGTTTTAAAAATTGGCTAAATTATTAGTGTCATTCAAAGGGGATCCAGTGTCTGTCAGCCTGGGATGACATGCTCGACAAGCCACGTTGCTTCGTTAGGGACGGCTTGCACCTGTCACCCCTGGGCTTTCGAATATTGGCTAAGGCTCTTGCCACCTCCATAGTGCCTTTTTTGGGCAAGGCTCAAAAGACAAACCCACCTCCATAGATAACACAAGGAAAAAGAAACTAAGGGTAATGCTGCTCAATGCCAGAAGCTAAACCTCAAGATGCACGCACTCGAGGCTCTCCTCAGTATGGAGAATATCGATATCTGTTCAGTAACAGAAACCATTTTTCAAGACTCCCGAGATCACCCCAGCACTACCAGGCTATACCTCGTACAATGCTTTTCGGCCGCAAAACTCAGACCGAACCACAAAAGGAGGGGGAGTATCCATATTCATCAAAGATATCCACACCTCCAGGTTAGTGGCACTGCACTAAGCATCAGAGACCATCCATGTGCAACTAACAGTGGGCAAAACTGCCTTTCAGTTTGTAGCCTGCTACAGACCACCCTCCCAAACTCAGGAACCCCCACTCAGCTTTCCTGAGAACACTGGAGAATATGAAGGTCTCTCCAAACACCATCATACTGGGTGACTTCAACTACACAAACAAACTGGGAGCACTACTCAAGCCCCAACACCCTCACCCAACGCTTCCTAGAATTTATAAACTCAAATGCTATGGAACAACTGGTCACCACTCCCACAAGAAGGGAAAACATATTGGACCTGATCATCACCAACATGGGGACTCTATGTTCCATACCAGAGGTATACCCCTCATTGGTAAGATCTGACCATAAATTAATCTCACTGGACATCCATATCCCGTTCCCACCCCCAGCCAAGGAAACCACGGTGAAGAACTTCTCAAAAGCAAACTTCACACTTCTCAAAACTGAGGTGGAATCCTTCAAAGCCCCCGGGCCAGTGGAAAATACGGCCCAAACCACAGAATCCTTTACAAACACATTCTATGGACACCTACAGGAATGCATGGATCATGCTATCTCAAATAAAACCAAGACTCACTCCTCCAAAGGCAGGAGACCTGTCTGTTGGACCCCAGCCATAAATAAGCTATACAACAGAAGGAGGAAGCTACTACATGATAGAGCAAAATCCCAAAAAGGGAAGGCATCTCTGATCAGTACTAGCAAGAAACTACGATCCCTCATAAAATTATCTAAGGCCAGCTTCGAAAGAAAAATTGCACAAGACGCTAAAGATAATCACAAGGCCTTCTTTAGTTATGTCAGGAACCTGGGTGGCAACTCCCAGATATGCTCTGAGTTAGTGCAAAATGACAAAAAATACACTGAACCCACAGACATTGCCAACATCCTGGCAGACAGGTTCAGTGCAAACTCCCCCCCCCAAAAGAGCAAATGTCTATCCCAACAGAGTGTAGCCTCCCTGACATCACAGATGCACAGGTGAGAGCTGCCCTCTCCAAAGCAAAAATCACAGAATCAATGGGACCAGACGGTGTCCCGGGCTGCGTCTTACATGAGCTCCAAGAAGAACTGAACCCTCACATAAAAGTCACTGTTCAATCTCAGCCTTACTACAGGATATGTACCCAAGGAATGGCATACAGCAACAGTGGTCCCACTCCACAAAGGTGGTGCCACAATGGACCCCGGAAACTATCGCCCTATAAGCCTGACTAGCCTGGTCTGCAAAGCTATGGAGTGTATCATCATGGAACTCATAAACAAAGACATTGGGAACCTCCAAACACTGGATCCTACCCAATTCGGCTTTGTTAAGGGCAGATCTTGCCTCTTGAACCCAGTCGACTTCTTTGAAACAGTCACCAAGGCCACAGATGAAGGGAAGGTAGTCCACACAGCCTACCTGGACCTCGCAAAAGCCTTCGACACAATACCCCACTCGGGCATCATAAATAAGCTCACCAGCTTAAATATCAACCCCTATGTCACAAGATGGGTTGCAAACTGGCTCAGGGATAGAACCCACATGGTCAGAATTGCAGGTGCCATGTCAGACTCTAAATCAGTTACAAGTGGCATCCCACAAGGCTCAGTCCTGGGACCTCTCCTGTTCAGTATATATTTCTCTGAGGTACAGGCTAACACGGGAGGACTATGGCTAACCAAGTTCGCAGATGACTGTAAACTGGGTGTCATAATCGACTCGCCGACTGACACAAGCATCCTCCAAAAGGGTCTCACAGAGACGGATAACTGGTGCCAGAGCCATGGCCTAAAGCTAAATGCCAAAAAGTGCATAGTCATCCCCTTTGGGAAAAACAAAGTGCCCACAAATTACCACATAGGTGGTAATCCATTAAGTACGGAAGAAGTAATTAGGGATTTGGGGACCCAAGTAGACAGCAATCTCTCCTTTGACAATCACATTGCCAAAGTGGTTATAAAGACCTTCTATATAGCCCACCTTATCACGAAAGGGTTCACATCTAGATCAAGAGAGGTCATTGTGCCCCTCTACTCATCAGGCCCATAATTGAATACAATGCCCCATTTGGGATGTACCTTACCTGACACATGCAGCAACTGGAAAGACC
Source organism: Protopterus annectens (assembly GCF_019279795.1). NCBI lineage: Eukaryota > Metazoa > Chordata > Ceratodontiformes > Protopteridae > Protopterus > Protopterus annectens. The sequence goes on along the minus strand of NC_056734.1, from coordinate 987,708,459 downwards.
CCAAAAGTACCTCACCAAGAGGATCAAGGGACTCAAACAGATCCCTACGCAGTTAGGCTAAAGAAACTTCCGCTCTACTCAGCTGCTTACCACCTACTAAGAGGCAATCTGTGCCTGACGTATAAAGCCATGTCCAAACCAGAATTAATGGACATGCTCCACCTCAGGAAATCCAAATCCCTTAGAGCTACATGCTCCATGGACTTAAACCTCAGCACAGAAATAAATAGGACATGCTGGAGGGACAGATTCATATCCCAGAGGCTCCCCTCACTCTGGAACAAAATCCCAATCCATGTTATGCAGAGCCCCTCAATGACCCTCTTCAAGAGAAATCTTGACGAGTGGAAGGAAGATCATAGGTTTACCCCTGGGATCTCTTCTGTGTCCCTACTAGACAGAGGCACAGTAACTATCTTCTGTGACCTACTATACAGAGGCACAGTCAACTAATCTAAAAGGGTGGTGAAAGCCAACCACACTCTGGCTAGGATTATAAATGCCCTAGGGCAGATATCCTAGTATCAACTTATGAACCTAAGAAGGGTAGAGTTGAAAGAGTGGACTGCTTCCAGTTCTAATTTGTTCATTCTTTCTTTGTGAAAAGGTGCAAGGCTGTTGTGAATATTAAGAAGGGTAGGGTTGAAAGAGTGGACTGCTTCCAGTTCTAATTTGTTCATTCTTTAATGTAAGAAAATACCATTGTTGTTGGTGGGTCTTGATGAAAAGACAGCATTTAACAGAGTAAGCTGGGACTTCATGAGCAGGGCAATGGAAGTAGTTGTTTCCTTGATAAAATTATAAGGTTGATTACAAGTATATGTGAGGGATCAGAGGTGAAAATGAAAATGGGTGGGGTCCTCTCTGATAATTTCTACTTGAGTAGAGGAACCAGGCAGTGGAGTCTTCCTTCCACTTTGCTGTTTGCTGTATATTTAGAACCACTGGCAAATAAAATATGGGACTCAGAAATTCAAGGATGGCATTGGTATAGTAGTCAAGAAAATGCTGCCTCTATTTGTAGATTATATTATTTTATACCTGACAAAACCAGAAAGGAACATTGCAGTGTTGTGGAACATTTTAAGACAGTTTCAAACCTTCTTGGGATACAAAATTAATGAAGCTAAAACAAAGGCAATAGTGGTAAATTATGTGCCCACATATAAATTTGTCCAGCAATATCCATATTTATAGGGACATGATAAAATTAAGTATTTAGGAGTATGGATTAAACATTACTCTGTTGTGGCAGCTGAGTATATGTGGGAGGAGACTAAACAGAAGATAATACAAAAACTGAGAAACTAGAAGCTTTGTTATATGGATATGGATAGTAAGATACAAGCATTTAAATAGTTGTAGTCCCTTTAGTTTTATACACAGGTCAGGCATATTTTTATCAACCAGAAAAGAAGTTGTGGATAGCAATTAATAAAGAGCTGAAGTATTTTGTCTGGGAGGGGAGGACGGAAAGGGTCAAGTGGGATAAGCTGATTCTTCCAATACAATAAGACGGACTAAGATTACCCGATTTGAAGGGGTATTTTAAAGCAACACAGTTACGGCTCTTATACATAACACAAACAGAAACAATAATTCAAAGTATAAAGGAATGATGATGATACAGAGGAGAAGGTCAAGAAACAAGGAGAGACTGGAATTTTGGATTGAGACCCTTGAGGAGAATGACAATCATGCAGAATATTATATTCATAAAGTAGCAGAAAGTATTTTTGAACAAAGCCAGCACAAGAATGGAGAAAAGTACATCTCATACATGTTGTAATTTTAGTTGTAACTCTGTCATGTCATTACGTTTACTTGTACTTTTTGGAGCTTTGCTCCTCAGGCCTCCTCTGAAAAAGGGCTGCTGCCCAGTCGGACTAAGCCGGTCAACAAATTTCATATAAATAAATGAATAGCTAAATAAAGATAGTCTGCCTACAGGGATGACTGCAAATAGGGTTACAGACAATAGGCAAGAGGGGGGCTGGAATTTATTGAAGAAAACTGGCAAAGGATCCAAGGTATTGGAAGCAACTAACTATAACGGGAAAGGTAATAGAATGAGAAGATGCCAATAATTTATTTGGACTACAGGACTGCAGGTTAGAGATTGCCTTCCCTGTCGGGATTGATATCAGAGTCTAATTATGGTAGCTGACAAATAAGGAATTCCTAGAAAATGGAAATCGGTCTAAACCAACTTTAATAGAAGTAGTGAATATAGTAACAGAGATAAAGCAAGTGGAACTGGGATCTTTGGAAAAGGGAAAGAGCAAACTTAACAGGAAAAAAATGGGAACTGTGGGAATATTATATGCAGAGATGGAACAAGAAGGCAGGATTTGAATGAGCTATGTAATACTTAATTGACAATGACTCAATATATTATAAGTGATGTATAATGTTTGCAACTACAGTAGTTTCAATGGGGTCTGTGATGTATAATGTTTGCAACTGCCATATTGGCCATATTGTGTCAGTAGGGTTTGTTTTTCATTTATGCAAATGTAAAATTGCCTATGTGATATGTGATAATTTTTTTGTTTATATATATATATATATATATATATATATATATATATATATATATATATTTTTTTTTTTTTTTTCTTCTCTCCCTTCCCATAAGATAAAGAGGTCGTCCAAAAACCTTACATAAAGGGAAATGTGTCGGGAAAACTCTGACTGAAAAACTTATTTGTTTTCCCAAAATAATATCACCAGGTTAGTACAAATGGGGACACGTGCTGCCCCCATTGCCACTCCCTTAACTTGTTTGAACAGTTCTCCCTCAAAAATATGTACTTATTCTCTAATACTAACCTAGTTACTTACAGTAATAAGGTTTATTTGTTTGTTGCTCAATTTCTCAAATTTAACTATGCTGTCATGAAACCAGTTCAAACCTTCCTCAAATGATATGGAGGAAAACAAGTCAATGACATCAAGGGTTAAACAATTAACTGAAGGAGAAACCAAAATTGGAGATAATCTCACCAAAAAGTTCCAAGAGTCTTTAAACATATGTGTGCCTATACTGGAAATGAATATTAACATCCTGTCCGTGTATATGGCCAAGAGATGAGTCTTAGAGCCACTTGCCTTAACTACAGGGCTAAATGGGAGACATAAGACTCTTGTGCACTTTTGGAATTCCAAATATGGAGGGTGTAAAAGGTTTGCTGACCTTATGGAATTTAAAGGTAGGTAAAAGGATTCTTCCCTCAAGTAAGAATTCCTCTAGGGCTAAATATTTTTTGTGGTATGCTGTGTTAATCTCATAGGATCATAGGTTGTTACTTGGTTATTGGCCGTAGGGCCTTTACAAGCCTAGCCATGTTATACTCTTGTTCCCTTACAGACCAATATTTGCAATGCAAATCTAAGATCAGCACAGGTTGCCCCTGTCCAAGAGGGAGATAGGCAAAAACCCTGGGGTAAATTTAAGTTTTCCCATCCAATTGTCCAAGTTACTCTTAAATAGGGTCATTGAGGAGCTCTGTTTTACGTGAATTGGGAGTTTGTTCCAGAGGAGTGGCAACCTCTGGGAGACATATCTGTCTCTCCAGAATGTCCTGTTAATGTAGCAGGCTAGGTTAAGATCTCTATAGTGACTGACTCTTGTCCCAATTGATCTGTGGATTTGCAGCAGTTCCAGTAAGGCAAGGTTCAAGACTGCTGACCACCAGGGGGTCTTTTTTTTTTCATGAGGACCTTGTTTTGATCCCTTCAGGTATGGCTGAGTCTTTGCATTTGTACAGGTGTTTATACAGTATCCCTATTAGATTGACAAAAAGTCTAAATAACGAACGGCTTAGAAATCAAAAATGTCATTCTTCAGAATTGCTATTGTGAGATCGAGGTACAGTGAGGATTGGAAAATTTGCCCTTTCCTCATTGTAGTGCGATCTCGGAGTTGGTATATATAATTAGCGGGGGATGTGCGGGGTGCAGTCCCCCACAATACCTATTTCGAAGAACGGCATTTTCGATCACTAAACCGTGATATTTAGACCCTTTATACAGTGCATTTCTGTTTGTGTGTGTCTTTCGGCTTTTTCCCGGTTCTGTACACCTCCATATAACAGTCATTGCTGTCAGTGGTGGTAGGGGGTTTGAAAATATTTATACTATCACTTAGAAGGCTATAGTTTGCTTTAGAGAAATTTTTCAACCTTTTTGCTCTGGGGAGGGGGGGTTCAGGCACAATTGTTATTTTGAATGAGACTGATGATGGGACTTTACCAGGGAGGGTTCCACACATGGTGAGGTGCAGAGATCCCCCATGTTGGTGAGTACTCGGTCAAGGACATTACAGCCCCTTGTGGGGGTGCAGAATATCTATTCCATAGCATTTGTGTTAAAAAAGTCCAGAAAACGTAGGGCGAATGTGTTTGTCCTCATATATGTTTTCCACTTTCCCAATCGGTGGAAGGACAGTTAAAGTAACTCATGACCAGGTTGTTTGGCTGTATTGTGAGTGATTCAAGTAGGTCCAGGTTAGCAGTGTGTTTTTCGTGGTTCATGATGGGAGACGTATAGCTAACAATGACTTGGGGGGGGGGTCTTTCCAACAGTTAGTTGGACTTGGAGTAACTAGGGCGTCATACTCTTTAATCAGTCTCAAAGTGTATTTGTCTATAATGAAGATGGATACACCTTCTTTTACATTCATTCTGTGGTCTGAATGTGTGGAAGGCATTGTAGCATTGCATGGCCGGGGTACTCTCTGTGGCCTTGAACCATGTCTCTGTGACTACACAGACATCGGCATTTTCCAAAGTAAGGCGTGCTCCCAGTGAGTGTAGTTTCTGATTTAGATTAAGCACCATAACCTTTAGCTTGTCTCTAGAGGAAATTTTTATGTTGAGAATTTTGTTCTTATGACATTTCCTAAAAAAGGCACTATGGGGGAGGCAATTACCTTTGCCAGTAACCAAAAGCCAAGAGGTGACAGATGAAGACCATCTCTGGCAAAGCAGCATGGTCTGTCGACCATATAATCCCAGGCTGACAAAAAATGGATCCCCCTGGATTCACACCAGAAGCTAAGCCAATTGTTGATGTTGATCACTTTTTGTTTGTATTGAGGTATCATCCTGGGTGAAGGCAGAATCTTGCTTAGGGCTAGGGACATACCTGCCTGGGATACATAATCTGAAAGCTCAGTCATGTCTCTCTTCATATAGTCCAGTGAGGTATGTCTCACATCATTCACTCCGACATGGACTATGACAGGGTCATAGCAGTGCTTGTTTTTGAGAGACCTGAGTGTGCGTGTGATCTGATGGATGCTGGCACCTGACAGGCAGCTGACCATGACCTTTTCCTTATCCAACCTGGGGAGGGGGGCATTTGTGTGTCTCACTATGGAGTCACACATGACCAAGACATTTGATTTTGAGGTGTTTTGCCTTAGGGCCATGTTCGGTGTGACACTGATGCATTTTTTTATGTGTAGTGGATTCTGTTGGGGCTGTATTGTATGCAGAAAGGTTTGCACTTACAGGGTCTCTGCTTTTTTGTTAAACTTCTAGTGAGTACCTCCACGTATGTGGGTTTATGTGTTGTGCATTTGGTTTGTGGAATAGGTGAATTGTGTATGCTGGCAACCTGTTTGATATCTGGTTTGTTGTTACGTAGAGAAAGCATTGATTCCAGGTTCATAGTATAGATGCAGCTCTCACATATTGTATTTGTATGTTTTAGTAGCAATAGGGTGTCAGTAAACATGACAATGCTCTATATAAGCACACAGTAAAAGTAGTGTCACACAGTGAATTTAGCTTTGCTATTATAGAGCTAGTAGAGATTAAGCTGAGGGGTGGTGAAAAGGCTGGAATACAGAAAGTTGCTTTGGCATTTTAAAGTGAATGCCTTTAGCTACCCTGGCCTGAATGGCCGTGGCTCTGTATAGCCTGATGTTAACTTAGTAAAGGGAGAGCTTACTAGGCTTATTGAATTGCTCTTCCAATCTTCACAACCTATTTTCTGTGATGGTTCTAGTGGTAGTGCCCTGGCGATCATGGGAACTTCTAACAAACTGATTCCTTGGAACAGGGACAGAGGAGGGTGGGACTTCCAATCTGTACTTTTACACGAATGAGCGGATGGTAAAATGGCGACTTTGGTGACAAGGTGTCTCATCCCAAATGAATGGTTTTTATCAACATTTGCACAGTGAAACTGGTCTTGATCTTTTTCCATTTGATTTGCAGCAGAATTCAACATTTTTAAATGGCGACCTTAAGGAGCACACCAGGCAAACTGAAATGTTTAAATATATTTAATAATAAATAATAAAAAAAAACATGAAAATACTGAATATCTATTTACAATAAACACCAGAGTTTCAATCACAGGAAATAAAAAAATGATGGAAAAACTCAGACACCTCACTTTCTAGCCCTCCCTCAAGGGTCCACTCTTTCTACAGTTACCCTTTGTTCCAATGTACTAACTCCCCTTTTCTTGAAAATCAAGTGCCTCTTTAGCTACCTCCCTGAAGCCCCGTAATGTAGGGTCTGAGAGCTGAGCCTGTCTCAGCTCTACCTCTGTGACCCTTCCCAGCTTCCCTTCCACAGAACATCTTGTATCTTCTGACAGCAGTGCCTCACGGTTAGCCTGGGTACTGCCACTCACCTGTGTCGTTGCAGTCAACCTGTCCAAGGAAACACTAATACCTATCAGCAGCTGTGGCTCACCTTCAGGCTCATTGCTACAGGATAACTCCCTTCCTGAAATGAAAAACAAAACAAAACAAAATAACAAATAAATAAAAATAAAAAACAGAAAAACTAGTAGTCTTAAAACTTCATTGATAAGCTCAGTCACAATAATTTCCAAAAATCATGAACCCCAGGTAGTGTTCCAAAGCAACAAGCCTTTATTCATCACAGACAAGTGATCTTAAGTAACAAAAAAAAATCAGAAAAAATTCAGAGATGGATGAGCTTGAAGGAGAATGTCAATGGTGTTTTGGAGAAAAAGAATTATGCTGGCAGCTAAAATTAAATAAATCCAGGATTTAACTACTATTGCTCTAGTAAGTGCATGTTGAAGTTACGTAAGCTGCAAGACAATATTTTTATGTACTAATGGTACCAAACATACCAAAAAAATAATAAAAAATGATGTGTAGAATATGTATAAATATATGTATGTTTAGTTACTTTAACCTCAATTCTGATTTAATTAGATTTAATACAGTCTTACATCACATGAGAGATTTAAACAGTAGATTAAAAACACACATTTTTTCATGCCGTTATTACCATAAAGTTTTGGCATAATTCCCCCACTTAGCATACGGGTGCATGCTCATACACACTCATGCATACACCTGCACACTTTTATACATTACTAGTTTACTTCATCCACTATTTCTCTATTTTTGTGTGTTTTTTCTACTAGTTTTCATTGTATAAACATTTTTGGGGGACATAAACATGAAAACTGTCATGACAAGTGTTTTTTTTCTCTCAACTGCAAAGGACTGACATTTTTTCTGAGCTGTAAATAACTCATTTTTTTATGCACACTAACACATATGGCTGGATGCTTATTAGATATTATTATATAGATATACAATTATATTTATAGTGTTCTAATTAGATAATGTTTATAGATAGATAGCCATGTGTGTTTTTTTCTTGTATCTATCTAGTTAGCTCTTTTTACTTATCTATCTATGTATATGATTTTAGTTATTGTCACAGATCTGCTGAAGACTCTATTGCATTAGTTAACCAAAGGTGATTTTAGTTAAAAGTCAGTCTTTCTACGTGTATGTTATGTTTTACTTTTTACCTGATTTTGTAATGTGGGTTGCAAATAGATAGGTAGTGTTATCCTTAACTGGGATTTAGTTTGGTCTAATCAGTAGTAGTGTGTGGGAGTTGGTACTTGCTGTTCTTAAATGCGCTTTTACAGCCCTGTTTATATTATTTGCCTGGAATAGGCTGGTTTCAAATTAAACAATACATATATTTTCCACACCTACTTCTAAGTGAATAAAAGCTGATATGTTTAACATTGTAAAGTATTTCTAATTTTTTGTTACTGAGGATCTCTCGTCTGTGACGAATAAAGGCTTGTTGCTTTGGAACACTACCTGGGTTTCATGATTTTTGGATATTGTGGTGGTATGGCGGTAGCGTTGTTACCTCACAGCAAGAGGTTCTCTCATTCGATTCTCGGCTTGGCTTGGGAGTGCCTTCTGTGTGGAGTCTGCATGTCCTCCCCACGGTTGGGTAGTGTTCGAAAGACATGCGTGCGTAAATGGGCGTACCTTTGTTGAAGGTTGGGCGTCTTGCTGGCACCTTGGTGTTTCGTAAAAATCTACTGCCAATCATAAGTGGACTGGAGTTCCGCTGTGGAGACCCCTTACCGGGAAAAAGCAGAAAGACAAACAACAACATTATGACTGAGCTCATCAACGAAGTTTTACGACTACTAGTTTTTTTTTTTCTCAACACTCATGTTGGTGAGGTTGGAACTAGACAGGTTCCTATGCTTGTTCATTTTTTCCCCTTCCTGAAATAGCCACATCACCAGCCCTGGCTTCAGGTCTGGGTCTCTCCCAGGCTACCAGACCCACAATCCTATCTCCCAAGTCTAACTACATGCACACAAGGTACTGTATTATTAAAATCATTCCATATCAAGACATCTGCAGGGATATCTCTAAACACACCTACTTGCTTGCTTCTATTTCTATCCTCCCAGTCAAGGTGAACCCTGGCCAAAGGTATTTAGAATGGAGTCTCTCCTAAAGCTCTGACTGGAGTGGACTGCCCAACTAAGTACTGCTCCTATTTAAATACTGCAGGTTTCACAGTGGTTATATCAGCAGCTGTCTCTCTCTCTTGGCAGTGGTCTGTTTTTCCATCCACTGAGATAGGATATAAACTCCGGTGATAGTTTGGTACCCTGTTGCCTGCAGATAACTTACCACTGGCATGCTGTTATTTCCACTTGCTGGCTCCCTCACCTTTTGTTTCCCACCTTGCTTCAGTAGACATTTGTATGCCGCATGGCCCCTCTGGTTACATTTAAAACATCTGAATCCTGATCCTGGCCGTGTACCTGAACTAGTGACTTACCCTTTTACTGGTGGACTTAGGGTGGTTTAGGCTGCCCACCATGGGTCCCCTTATATCCATGTGCAGCACTGGGTATCCCCTTCTTGTGCAGTGGTGCCTTGCTTGCCAATTAGAGATCCCCATTTCTCCTGAGCTCATCTGCAGAGTTACGCTCCTGCTCTGCCAACCAGATTCTCATCTCCTCAGGCAAAGTGCTAAGGGCTTGTTCCCTCAACAAAAGGTCTGACAGCCTTTCAAAAGTGCTGACCTGACACCCACTCACCGACCTATCAAAATAAGTGCTTAGCTCAACAATATAATCACATATACTTTCAGCTGCCCTATGTCTATGCTCTCAACATTTTTTCTGTAAACTTCAGGTGTTAAAACATTCCAATAAACATTGTTTAACCTTGTCATAATTTAAACAATCAATCAGTATCAGACAATCTGGAAACAGCAGTTACAGCTTTACCATGGAGTAAGAGGGTCAGGAACTGTAGCCACAGTCCTTGGTCAATATCATACTGTTTACATACTCTTTCATATATATGATCACCTTCTGTATACTGTGGAAGAAATTTACTGACCTTTGTTGCTTCTGGAGTTTGGTTATTTCCTTCCCCATTACCTCCATGTTCCTGTCGAAGAGTCAGCATGTCCCTCTAATGTTGACACTGTTTCTCACTTTCTTTGGCCTTCAAAAGCCACAGTCTCTCTGCTGATTCTAATTCCATATGTTTTGCCTCCAGTTCAAGACCATTTAACTCCAGATGGGTTTTTAAGACCTCTGAGGAAAAGGTGAACTGTCCTGTTTCTGAGGGCTGCACATCTCCATCACCAGACTGGCTATTTTCTTGGTTGCTGATCTGTGCTGCAGCTTGAACTAAGGTTGAAATCATTTATTCTTTAGTCAGGTTGGCATGCACCAGTCCTTTGGATTTGCACACCTTAGCCAACTGATTCGCTGTCAGATTGCCATAATCCTCTGCTGACATCTTTGCCTGCTTTCCCTGACTAAACTCAATTAAAAAAAATAATTCTGTTGTGAAAACTGAAACTCTGTATGTTTACCTTGTGGCTACTGACAGTACACACACCTTTAGTGGCAACTGCTTACAGGCGACAGTAGTTCAATTAATACTCACACAGCTGCTTAGCAATATGTGACGTCCCTCCTCTGGACCAGTGATCAAGGATCCTCAATCCTCACCTCTGACACTGGTGGGGAACATTCATGGCTAGAATATAGACACACACAGTATTTTCAGATGCAGTTCTCTGCACCTAGTACAATTTCTCTTAAGAGCACACAGGGAATTCCCACTCCAGTCCTGGGGCTGGGCTTTCTCCCCAGGCCCCGAATAACAGCCCCCACTGACCACTATACAGATAAGCCCCTAGCTGGGTGTTCCAAGCCAAGTCCTCCACCACCCTCTCTATGAAATGAGTGCTCTCAGTGTCCCTGTATAAAGTAGCTGTCTCTCTCTCACACACACACACACACACACACACACACACACACACACACACACACACACACACACACACACACACACCCGGGAGATGTTGGTACAGCTTACTGGCTCTGCCATCTCCACCCAGACTATAAGGTAGATCTGCTGCCACCATAACAGCCATCCTCTTTAAGACTCTTACTAGGGTACCCAATTACATTTATTAAAATTAATCCTTATACAAATAGTAGTGTTTAGCCAAGCAGCATGTCTTTCAGGAACATGGAGCCACAGTGCCACTAAATAAATGCAAGTAGTCTCAAAGGTTAAATATTTTCTAAAAGACCAGCCACGATGAAAGGTTTAGATATATTTAATAATAAAAAAACATGAAAATACTGAATATCTATTTACAATAAACATGAGAGTTTCAATCACAGGAAATATAAAAAACAACACCGATGGAAAGACTAAGATGCAGAAAAACTACATTTAGCTTTATATAGCTCATTGTATTTTTCTAACTGACTGAAGACTTACTGTTCCCTGATTACTTACTGAAGCGATGCAAGATGAATGTGGATGAGTGTCAGGTCCAAAAACAGAGTGCCCAACTCACATCTCTTACTAGTATTCAAATACAATTTCAGTACTGGCTACAGAATGACATCATATCTGGTCACCTGAGTCTGTGGTTCCCACACTACCCTATCACTAGAAATTGAGCAGGTTATGGCACTGATCTGTCACAATACACACATAAAACTTTAGCTAAGATTTATTACAGCATCTGGAAACTGCAAAACAATTCCAACGCTTCCACCCTTCCTGCTGAAACTAATAAGCCATTCTCTGGCACCCGATAGAAGCAATTACTTCACCACTTAGGACAATAGAGCAGGATACCAGTCCTTGCTTTTCACAGACATTGCATCTCTGGCTGCATTCAGACCTGGGAGCTAAAATCTTTATAGCCTAACGCAAGTTATTTAATTTCAGGCTATTTTTCTTAAGGTTAACTGGACTGACATTAACCCATTCCCTTTCAGTATCCTCTGTTAAAATATATACATTTCATCAAATACAGTCTGACATACATGTATATTTCCTTTCTGTCCAGTATGAGCAACTGTTGATACATTTTTAACACAAGCAATTGTACAAATTGGTTTGATATTCAAATGACATATAATTCTTTACATAACTCGAGCTAGCTATGCTGGCATATGTTACACATGCACACTCCTACTCTCCCTGGCACAGCTGGTACTACCTCATGTCATCACAACTCACAAAAATAAATCAGACTCTCATGAAGCCAAAACTGCTCTTGCAAAACTAAAGAAGAAATTAAAAGTCGTGATCAAATCAGCCAAAGATAGATATGAGGTAAGACAGCCATTCAGGTGAAATATAATCATGCAGCCTTCTTTAATTACGTTAGATATCTCAGGAGCAATGCCCACCATTGTGCAGATATAACAGTAAATAATACCACATACGCAGACCTAGAGGACATTGCCATTCTACTAGTGGACAAATTCAGCTCCAGCTTCACTCCCTCTCCCATCCAATATTATTAGATCAAATGCTCACGTCTACCCCTCCTTATCAAATCTCCCAAGAACATGTTCGAAAAGATATGATCTAAGTCAAAGAACACTACATCTATGGGGCCGGATAACATTCCAGGCTGCCTACTGGCTAGCCTGATAGACGAAACATGAATTGTCTAACTAGTTGCAGAGGCTATTCAACATTAGCCTTAAAACAGATTTTGTGTGGGACAAATGACGGACAGCAACAGTAATTCCCTTGCACAAAAGTGGGGCTACAACAGAACCGAGTAATTACAGACCCATAAGACCGACCAGTCTGATTTGCAAGATTATAGAAAGAATCATTATGGAACTAATAAAGAGGGAAATAGGTAACCTACAGACTGTCAATCCAACCCAGTTCAGATTTATCAAGGGCAGTTCCTGCCTACTTAACCTGGTGAACTTCTAAAAAAAATCACTGAGGCCATCCCAGCTGGACCTTGGAAAGACTTTTGACAAAATACAGCACTGAGACATCATAGATAAACTCCCCCACTCATCATTATGTAACTAGCTGGATAGCAAGTTGGGTCACAAACAAAACAGAGGAAGTAAGGGTCAGAGGCTGTAAATCTACCAAAAGACCTGTCCCTAGTAGACTGCCTCAGGGTTCAATCCTCGGGACAAATCTCTTTGGCACTTACTTCTCAGAGGTCAAAGCTAATGTTATGGAATTGTGGCTGACCAAAGTTTGCAGATAACTACACACTTGACAGCATCATAAACTCTCCAGAGTGCACCATGATCTTACAAGAGGGCCTGTCCCAAACAAATAGCACCAAAACCATAGACTGAAATTAAATGCCAAGAAATATATAATTATATCCTTTGGGAAGCATGACTCCCTTTGTAACTACCACATTTACAACATCCCCCTAGAAACTGATCCTATAGTTAGAGATCTGAGAACGTGTGTTGACAATGAACTGTCAAGAAAGTACTTTTTCATTTCCCAGCTTTTATTGAAGAGTATGGCATCCAGATCAAGGGATGTAACTGCACCTCTACAATTGGCAGGCATTAGGCTGATCATGGAGTATAATAACCCTTTCAGTATGCATCTGTCCAAACACTCAAAGCTTCCTCACAAAAAAAGGCCTAAATCATAAATACTAAGCAGACTATTCTCAAAGCCTTGTCTCTCTTCCAGTCTTCTAGGTGTCATACAGGCTACTGAGAGAAAACCAGTGCCTTGCATATAGGACCTCAACAGATACTGTTTTGTTAGAGCTGTTGCATATTCAGAATTCAAATGGTAGCAGAAACACCTACTCATAGGACCTCAATCTCCTTTGCAAGATCACCAGAACACGCTATCGGAATAGGTATGTATAACAGTGATTAACACTTCTGTGGAACCTGGCTTCCCCTCCATATAATGCAGTAAACTTCTATTTATTCTAGTCAAACTTTACTTGGATGAATGGGTGGATAACAGTAAATTCACACCTGATTTATTTCCAATGGGCCTTATGGACAAGGGAAACATGTAAGTAACCGACATATATTTGTACATCCTTGTGCTAATAATTATCATGGGAGAGCAGGACTAGGCTTCTTACCATCCCCTCAAATCAGCAGCCTAGTAAGCACTTATGAACCTATTAAAATACACTCCACTTTAGTGTGACCTCAGATACATACCATCAGGAAAAGTAATATTCATTGTTAGTCTTTTCACTGACTCCTGCACTCAACAATGAGTTCTGACACTATACGTATCTGTTGGCAAGCAGTGCATTTGAGAGTATATTGCAAGCTCTTTCACATGTGATAGAGTGAGTGATACTTGATGGAGTACAGAATGAGTTTCTGCCTCGATACTTGAACTGTAGATGCTCCACCCACTAAAATATTCTTAATCTCTAGAACTGATTGAAGGGACATGCAGACCTGCTAAGATCTAGGATCATACCTCTTAACTGTATAGATTTTCGCAGAATGTCCAGATTTTTGCCTCATATTTTAGGTCAGTTTTTCATAAAATTGTGGTTTTTCTGGCAAATTAGTGGCAAATCATTAAAGATTGAAGTTAAAAAATAATGACACGGCATTTGAGTTTCAGACTTCATACCTTTCACAAAATCTATGCTAATGCAAAACTTGTTATTCTATCAAATTTCTAAGTTTGTAAGAGCAATATTTAAAAATTTTCCCTAGTTTTTGGCCTTTGTCCCACTTTTATTCATGGTTTTGTCCAGATTTCTTCTTCTAAGAGGTTGAGAGGTATGGCTAGGATACAAACATATTTTGTTAGTATACAAAATACATCATTTAAAAAAATACTAGTAAAGATATAGATAGTAGAACTCAAATATTCCTGTTACCTATAGATTTGACTTTTACCACTATTGAAAGTTTTTTTAATGTTGGAACTTATGTAGTAGTACCTGGTTATAATAGAACCATAGGAGTGAAAATAGCATTATACTTGCTTATTGTATGGTGTGGTTTACTTATCAAGATGTGTCTCTTGTAAAGCTTTTAATGGTTGCAAAGCTGAAAGAAAAATACAGCAATGAATCTGTGAACACTGCTCTCCCATTAAGAAGCAAACTGATAATGTATGTGGGTCTATATTAGAACATCAAAGTTTCAGGTCTTTGAATGTTCTAATATCGACACCTAGTAACCGAAAGCTGAAAATAGCGAAGTTTTAGATAACCAAATTCTTTCCAAGGGAAAGAATTTGGTTGTCCGTTCCTGTCGCTTCGCTATTTTCAGCTCTGCGGTGGAAAGTTACGGTCGGGTTCAGGTAAGTGTGTGAATGTTTGGATGTGAGGGTTAGGGTGGGATAGGTGAGTTACGGTTAGGGCGCGGGTGAGGTGTGTGTGAGATAGTGACGGACGTTAGGGTTTGGGTTAAGGTAAGTGGGTAGATAGTGGTGTATGTACAGTTTAGTGTAGGTTTAGATGTAAGATTTTACATGTATGTGTGTGGATTGCTGTTTGTTTGGTGTGTTTGTGTTGGGTGTATGTGTTTTGGAACAGCGAATTCTTTTCCTAGGAAAAAATTCGATGTTCCAAATTTTAGGTCTTACCGGTTTTCGGTTACTAGGTGTCGATATTAGAACATTCAAGACCTGAAACTTCGATGTTCTAGTATAGACCCATGTATGATATAGACAAAGTATTGTATGTGTAATAACTTTAGAAAATACAAAGTTTGTATGTTAGATAATGTTGAATTAAATAACAGATATAGTGATTTTAAGTCTTTACTGAAGAAACAAAGTTATCATATGAAGTTAAATATCAATGTTTTTCCTTGCTGAAATAATTCCATATCCATGAGAAGTATTATAAAATTGAAAGCACAGAAAATACAATAGTGTATGTGTTTTATGCTCATTTTATAACACTGGGATGGGTTGTTTCACTGTGTGACTTTTAGTTATTGTATTTAAATGATGACTGTTTTATTGCTTTTGTGCATTTTATTCATTTATTACTATATGTTTACCAGGTAGATGGGCAATTCTGTTGATCTTTTTCAGCCTAAATATGCTGTGCAACTATCATTTCAGTATAGTCACAATAAGACTGACAAAATACAGTTACTATAAATGTACATAAAAATATTATTATTATTATTAAGGCAATCACACAGAAGTAGAGTTTGCTCATTACTTCTTAGAATCTAGAGTGTAGAATATTATCTGATTAACCACTGTAATGTGTAACAGTTGAAGGTAGATTTGCAAGGAGATGCCTTTTAAGAGCATCTTTGAAGTATCTAACAGTTGCTTGGTTTTTAACTGCACTAGAAAAATCATTCCAGTCTAGAGATGGCTCTTTTTCCTACAGTGATTTTAAATGAAGGATGTGTGTTAGGAAGAAATTGTTTTGAGGTATTTAAAATACATAAGTGTTTTCTTCTGCAAGTAGTTTCACCTTTGTGGGGTGACAGTAACTTTGATTTAATAACAATTTATACATCCTGTGCTTGGCTGCTGCATTGATTTCTCTTTTTATGCTGACTGTGGCACCAGGAATTTGGTCTACTATTGTTATTGTAATTGTTGTGCAGCCTATTATATAGGTAAAACTAATCGCTCCCTTAGAAAATGTATTCTTGAATACAACAGAGATATTAGAATAACAAAACTAGTAGTGCACTAGCTAAACATGTTCAGCAGACTGGCCCACAACATACTTTTAAGTTTTTTGTACTAGAGTTGGTGGATGTCAGTTGTGGGGGGTGATCTTAGAAACAAAACCGAGGCATGTGAACAAAAGTGGATACTTCACTTTAAAGCTGATAGTAGCCCTGGGATTAATGATACAGTATCCCTTAAACATTTCCTCCATGCACGACCATTGAAACACTAGGGCGCTGGCTCTTTAAATGACTGATTGCAATTAATGTTTTTGGTAAGAATGAATGCTCTGATTGGACATTTTTTGATTTAAATATGTGCATTTCTGTGCTGGTTATTTGTCTGATGAAGCGGTTTGTTACCGTGAAAGCACTAACTTCTCTTATTAAAACTTTTTATTTGGAATTGTGCTGTGCTAAACCTCCACTTTGTTTTTTTTTTACTATTATAGTCCAGTTTTGTACTTTAGTGGAGTTTCTTTACCTGTTTGCTGTTTTTATTTATTTTTGTTATTGCTTGCTGTAAACTGCATTCGGGAGCATGGCAGAAGGTCGTAATGTTAAACTGGATTATAACCCTGCTGTTCTCTGTAATTTGAGTTCAAGAATGGATTGTTTAGACAGGATTCCTGTCACCAGGTACTAATCTCCTCCTTGATCTAACAACTGAAGATAAGATACCCTATTTATGGTGGCTGTTGATGAACAAAGAACAACTTACCTTAAGAATTTCAGGAAACTGGAAAATAAACTTTATAAATTTAAAAGACTTCAGTGGCAGAAACTACATATAGAAGCTGAACTGCACTGTAAAGTTGTGCCTAGAGGTCTGTGCATATTGAATATGCCGACCTATGGTAATAAATACCCTGAATTACTGAAGCAGTGGCAGAACATATATTTAAAGTTGAGTTTTGACCATATTAAGTTGCTCATTGAAGTTTTTCTACCACAAGAAAATGTTTTACTGGAAAAAATAAAATAATTACACCGTGATATTATTTCTACTTATTCTACAGATATCATTCAGGACAGCTTAAATACTTTGTTTGAGAATACTGCAGCCTATGAGAAAAGGCTGCAGGCAGTTAAAATGAAGAAACTACAACGAGATATTACAGACTTTAAGAAAGGTGCATTTTTTTCTTGGTCAAGGCACGATTCTCATAGTGCTAATGCTCAACCAATGTCATTGTTAGAGTCAGAGATTTCTACCAATGAGCAGATTACTCCAGTGAATGGGTCTACAACTCTGATACTTCTGGTGCCACCCTCTGCTTCAAAAACAGCTTCAGCCACTATGGAGACACAAGCTACCTCCACTAATTCTGTGAATTTGACTTTAAATGCAGGTTCTTCTAGTCAACCCCTTTTTCCCCCACTGGAACCTCTGCCCATCAGGAACGGCAAATCGCAAAGTTGAGGGAAAAAGGGCGTGTTCTTCCAATACAGGTAATGGAGAACAGAGGAATATACAGGAACACTCGCAGCAATTCATGAACAACTTAATTATTAATCTTTCTACCTTTCAATTGATGGAAGCACAAGCTTCAGTTTTGAGTAAGGGATTATTCTTTGTGTCATCTAAAATGTCGTATTTACTTGATGTACTTTTAAATCTTAAAATGTTTGCTTGGAATCTGAAGCTATCTGTGAACTTTTCTAATACTGATATAGAGTGGTATGTGAACTATTTTAGTAAACCAAGTGTATTTTTACCTAATATACATCCTTCAGTAAAACCATTTACTACAGTGTGTGAGAATGAAATTAGGAAATTGTTTGCAATTGAGTGTAAACCTGCTTTTTATAACTTAAGTAAAGCAGAAAGGGAAGCGATAATTGAACTTAAGAAAATTCTATTGAAATCTGCCCTGCAGACAAAGGTGGAGGGATTATGCTTTTAAATAAAAGTGTCTACATTAAGTGTATGAATGATTTACTTAAAGATGAAATTACGTTTATGCTGGTTAGTAAAACCATGGTTCAAAAGCTATTATAGAAAAAGATCTATTTTTCATTTTTGATTTTTTAATGACTCATGCTATTTCAGAGAATTTATTTAAATATTTTAATGTACAGCACCCTACCATTCCGGTCATTTATGGATTACCCAAAGTCCATAAGAGCTTGAATTAACCCACCCATGCACCCTATTGTTTCTGGGAGTGGGCCACATTTCAATTTATGTGGAGAAAATGCTGCATTCTATACTTGAGAAAGTGGCTGCAGTCTTGATAGATACTAAGAGTTTTTTAGAGCAGCTCTATAGTGACACTATAGATTTAGATCTTGGGAGAGAGTGTTATTTTGTTAGCCTAGATATAGGGTCATTATTTACAGTTATCCCCAATGATTGGGGTATAGGGAGTATAAGGGATTTTCTTAATGAAGGCAAATTCTTTGCTAATGATAAGATCAATTTGATATGTAGCCTACTTGAAATTATTTTAGAAAATAACATTTTCATATTTGGAGATAACTGTTATCTGCAAAAGACTGGCATGGTTATGGGCACAGCCTGTGCCAATAGCTACTCCAACCTATCACTAGCTAAAAGGGAAAATGACTTAATGCTGTCTCATAATGAATTTTGCCCATGTATTGGATGGTATAAACGTTTTGTAGATGACATATTTATTTTGTGGTATGGTACTGAGGATGCATTGATGTCATTTATTCAATATTTACACACTTGTTATTTACACACTACGACTCCTTTTTTGAAGTTTTCTTTTAAATACTCCATGCAACAAATTGATTTCTTGGACGTGAAAGTTCAGAAGTCAGATATGGGGCTGATTAAAACTGGACTCTATAAGAAGGAAGTTAAAAGGAACTCACTCTTACATAAGAACAGTATGCACCCCCGACATGTATGTAGAAATGTCCTTAAAGGGCAATTTCTTAGAATTATGAAACTGCACAATGATGACCAGCAGCTTTAAGCTGCCTTTGAGAATTTAAAACACGATTTTATATGTAGGGGCTATCGTAAACAAGAAATTGATGTTCACATTAGTTCTGTTATCAAAGAGAAAAAATAAGGGGAGACCCTATTTTTCTGAAAATGCTCCTTCACTAGAACCACAAAATAGTACACAGTTTAGGAGAAATTTTAGATTTCTGTTAACTTTCTCTAGTGATGTTAATCTATGTTGTGATGTTATTAAGAAGAATTGGAACATCTTGTATGCTAATGATGAATTGTGTGATTTTGTGACTGAGAGACCTAGTTTTTCTTTTAAAAATAATTTGTCTCTTAGAAGGCAGCTTTTTATAAGACACAGAAAAGTATGAAAGTAGTCATTTCTCAAAGCATGGGACGTACCCTTATAGGCACTGCAGTGCCTGTAAATTTATCAATACTGGTACACAATTTATACATCCTGTGCTTGGCTATTGCATTGATTTCTCTTTCTATGCTGACTCTGTCACCAGGAATTTGGTCTACTATTGTTATTGTAATTGTTGTGCAGCCTATTATATAAGTAAAACTAATCGCTCCCTTAGAGAATGTATTCTCAAACACAATAGAGATATTAGGAATAACAAAACTAGTAGTGCACTAGCTAAACATGTTCAGCAGACTGGCCCACAACATACTTTTAAGTTTTTTGTACTAGAATTGGTGGATGTCAATTGTAGGGGGGTGATCTTAGAAACAAAACTGAGGCATGTGGCCAAAAGTGGATACTTTACTTTAAAGGTGATAGTAGCCCTGGGATTAATGATACAGTATCCCTTAAACCTTTCCTCTGTTCATGACCATTGAAACACTAGGGCGCTGGTTCTTTAAATGACTGAATATAATTAATGTTTGTGGTAGGAATGAATGCTCTGATTGGACATTTTTTTATTTAAATATGTGTATTTCTGTACTGGTTATATGTCTGATGACATATGCACTACCGTGAAAGCACTAACTTCTCTTATTAAAACTTATTTGGAATTGTGCTGTGCTGAATCTCCACTTTGTTTTTTACTATTATATATAACTTTACCTTTAAGATTAGCGCATACTTAGAAGAAATGTTATCATTTTAGGAATGACAGCCAGTTAGTATTTTAAGATAATTTGCAATGTTGCCGCATAGGTTCTGATAAAAGAAAAAAATCTGCAGATTTTAATCTCAGCAGTCTGTATTTTGTGAGTATTATGGGTTGAATGCAGTGTCAAAAATGTGAAGCCCTATACAAGTCTGGGCATTAATACATTTTCAGCAATGGCTAAACAGATAGTTTGTTAGAGAAGTTAACTTATGTTTTAATATAGTCTTACTTGAGCCAGGACGTTATGAGTGACATTTTATGCACGTATAGTAAAGGAAACTGATAGGTCAAGTATAAAACCTAGATATTTCTGGTAGGTGACACTGGGAATGATATTCCCTTTGTGGTATTTAAAGAGACTGGGTGGAGTAGCAGGCAATTCATTAGCTATGGAGAAGACCATAACATTGTTTTTCTTGGCTTTAATAGGTTAATAGCTTCATAGGTCTGTACTAGGCTAACAGCCACTAGGGCATTTCTAAGCCTAGGCAAGCAACCCAAATTTATCCCACATGTTTTTCTGCATTAGGGGTTATTCTAAAGAGTGTATGCTATCTAGGACATGATTTAATGGCTGCCTCTGTCCATTACAGACATAGATGCCAGATGTTGGGTGAATTTTCAATTTCTCATCCACTGGTCCAGGTTACAATTGAATAGAGTAGAATCTAACGATGCCGTGTATGCCGGGAATCAAACACCTTTCAGCAGTCTGTAGGAAATAGAGATAGGGCTTTGCGGCAATCTCTATAGGGCATTGTATTTACTCCCTCTATTCTTTTTGTGAGGGACCTCTGTGGACATTCCAGTTGTTGCATGTACTGGTCAAGTACATACCAAAGGGGTGTTATACTCAATGATGGGTCTGATGAGGGCCAAATACAGTGTCACAGTGACCTACCTGGACCTAGATTCAATATCCTTACTTATAAGTTGAGTGATACAGAATGATTTTCTTACTACCTTTGACAAATATCGGTTGAAGCCCGCTTTAAAATCTACATGTGTCCCCAAATCCCTGACTACTCGGTCTATTTTTATGGATGTTTTATCAGTGAGGTAGTTTCCCAGAGTAGCCAATTTCCCAAAACGTACTATTATACATTTCTTCATATTGAGTTTTAAGCCATGGATTTGGCCCCAGTTGTTTGTTTGCCTTGCACCTTCCTGTCAGATGTTAGTGTATTTTGGGAGGATTCTATGTCTGCTCCTAGTTTGAGACAGTCTGCAAACTTGATCAGCAGAGGCCTTTGATGTTAGTGTTGACTTCCGAGAAGTAGATGTCAAAAAAGAGTGGACCAGCACAGAGCCCTGAGGGGACTCGGCTACTGACTGGTCTCTTTGTGGACATGATTTGTCTGATCCAAACATTTCATGGGTCCTGTCTGTGAATCAGCTGGCTATTCAGAGTATTACACAGAGGTTTATGCCTAATTTTGTGAGTTTGTTTACAGTGCCTAAGTAGAGTATTGTATCACATGCCTTAGCCAGGTCAACGTAGAACATATGCACCTACTCTCATCCATTGCCTTGGTGATTTTCTCAAAGAAGTCCACCAGGTTTAGTAGGCATGACTTGCCTTTGACAAAACCTACCTAGGTGGGGTCCAGTGTTTGAAGGTACCCTGTTTCATTGTTAATCATTTCCATGATAATTCTTTCCATGGTTTTGCATATGAGACTAGGAAGATTAATGGGTCTGTAGTTCCTGGGATCTGGTGATGATCCTTCCTTGTGCAGGGGGGTGACCACTGCAGTTCTCTATTCACATGGTACAAAGCCTGTTTGGAGGCTGTAGTTGAACAGTTACTCCAGTGGCCCTGATAAGTCATATTTCAGGCTATTTAGCAGGCATCCTGGGATATTATCAAGGCTCAGTGAAGCAATGTTCTTGGCCTTACAGAGTGTGCAGCTACTACCCAAAAATGTAGCTGGTTCAAACAGCACCGTGGGCTGGTACTATGAACTAGCACCCCACCCCCTCAGCTCTTCAAGTGAACAGCAAAAAAACAAAAGCACTTCACTGTAATAAGCCAGTTACTACATTGTAAGTGTTTGGCTTATTACAATTAGATCTAAGCAACCCCACCCCCCCATCTCTTCCACTGAAGGTGGCCAGATGCATGACACGCCCTCCCCTCCCTGCCTCAGCCATTCAGGTCCTGTTTCTGCCTCAACACTGCTTCAAGGTATTTTATTTAAAAAATAATAATAAATAAAGATTTCTTCTTTTAAACTATGGTTTATACCCTGCCTGCACTGAGCACAACTGTGCTCATGTTTTATTTAAAAAAAAAAAAAACAGAAAGAAATTCTTTTTAAACTGTAGCAAAATGCTTTCTTCAAATGTAGCAAACAGTTGCTACAGTTTATACTCTGCCTGCAAGGAATGCTGCAGAGCTCAGGTTTTATTTAAAAAAAAATTATTTTCACTTTTAAATTGTAGCTAACTGCTTGCAAGCAAGTTGCTACAGTTTCGACTACACAAGGAGTGCTAAAGTGCTCAGGTTTGACTGCAAATGCAATACTGGCATTTAAAAGCCAGTGCTGCATTAAAGGGGTTGGGAGGGTGGCCCAATGGTTAAGGTGTTTGCCTTACAAACACAAGGTGCAGGGTTTGAGTCTCACAAGGGATAATTGGCTAGGCTTAAAATGGCTTGCAAGGGCAGTTAGCTTAGTACTAATCTATGAACTATGAACTATGAACTATGAGAGATTGGGATCGTCTGATTGCACTATGCCAACACTCCTCCCCCCCCAATCCTAACTACACTACTACCCAGAGGGGGGTGGGGGGATAAAACTGGAGTTCTATTTGTCAGCCAGTAGATTTGCTATATCTCCTGGCTCCATGCGCATGGCTCCATTTACAACCATTTCAGCACACTTTTGTGTGCAGCCTTTGAGGTTTCTGAAATAACTAAAGGAGCCCTTATAGTTGTCATTGGCCTGGGAAGATATCTTTACCCCAAAATGAATTAGCCTTCTTAGTTGTCCATTTAGTTTTGACAATGGAGTTTTTTTTTTATCTTTTTGCATGTCAACTGTGACTTTTTCTTTTAGTTGTGCAACCTGTTTAACTTTCGAGTCCACCTGGGTGTTTTTTATTTTTAGAGTTTGTTTTGGACTTACTACTGGTAGATACAGCAGCTTCAATGCTATTATCGTTGACATGGTTGTACAGAATTTCTGTGAACAATATTGTGTAAGTTGCTATGTTATTTGGGTTTGGAGGGGCTTGGAATTTTGAGATGTTATTGCTTAGTAAACTGTTACAGGGCTTACTAGGGTTGTAGAATAAGAAGTTATGCACTTAACATAACGTTCCATGTTTGTAGTCCATCTCACCTACATTCTTGCTGGATGGGTAGGGAGCCAATCTTCATCTCCATATCAGCCGACACTAAAGCTCGAGAGCTTTTACTGGCTCGAGGCTATCCCCTATCCCATGGTGCACCACAGCAATTCCCTAGATCTTCTTTGCAAGACAGTAACTGAATACAATATCAACAACTATGTACATACAAACAAAAGGACTTTGTTTTACTATCTATGCTAAGCGGACAGACAACTAAACAAGGTCAGACAGCATAATAGATAGTCCACCATTTCCTCCAGGATACAGGAAGGGGAAAGGAGGGTGGGACGCAAGAATGTAGGTGAGATGGAATACAAACATGGAGCATTATGCTAAGTACATAACTTCTTAATGTTATGTAGTCCTAGCTCGCCATAATTCTTGCTGGATGGAACAGCATTCCCAGCACCTTTATCCCGGGTGGCTCAAGCAAAGAGACTTCAGCATAGTGGACCCAAAGGATGACCTGGAGGCCAAATCCAATTTGTAATGAGTGACAAAGGTATGAGATCTTTCCCAAGTAGCTGCTGCACAAATGGTATCAATTGGGAGTTTTGATTTGAGGGCATATGAAGCTGATTCTGCTCTAGTTGAATGGCCTTTTACTTTAGCAGGTAGTTGTTTCCCAACATTTTTGTAAGCAAATGAGATGCAGTCTGAAAGCCATTTAGACAGTCACCTTGGAAACAGGCAAGCCTTTGTTTTTCTCTGAGAAGGAAACAAATAATTGATCCGATTTCCTAAAATCTTTAGTCCTGTGCAGGTAAAATCGGAGAATTCTATGGACATCTAATTGATGTAATCTGTATTCTGATTTATTATTGTAATTGGGGAAGAGTACTGGTAATTCAATAGTTGTGTTTAGATTATGTTCTGAGCATACCTTAGGGAGGAAAGAAGGATTAGTTCTTAGGGAGACTCTATCCTTATGGAATATAATATATGAAGGTCGAATAGTCAGAGCTTGCAATTCTGAAACCCTCCTAGCAGATGTTAAAGCTACTAAGAACAATGTCTTCCAAGACAACAATTTCAAGTCGGATGAAGAAGATGGTTCGAATGGTGGAGAAATGAATGATGTCAGAACTAAATTTAAGTCTCACGGTTCCGGAGGTTGCATTATTGGAGGTCTGAGAAGGAGAACTCCTTTCAAAAAGGTTTTACATAAAGAGTGGGACATAATAGGATTTCCCATGTTCCCAAAATGATAATTTGAGATGGCAGCCAACTGGACTCTAATGGCAGCAGCTGCAGCTCCTTCTTGAAAAAATAGATGCAAGGAAGGACAGGATAGACTGTATGGGGGTTGAGTAGGGATCTATGTCTTGTTTAGCTGCCCAAATGGAAAACCTTTTCCATTTGCTGGAATATAATTTCCTGGTGTAAGGTTTGTGGGAAGAAATGAGGATGTGTTTAACGGTCGGAGAAAGAGATATGCACCTGGCTATTCTTGGAACTGCAGCAGACATGCTCTCAATTTCAGGGTTTGAATGGTAGGATGGAACTGTCCTGATTGCTGAATCAGAAGGTCTGGAGATGGTTCCAGAATCCATGGTTCCTCCAACAGATAGGGCCACAGGAATGGGAACCAGACTTGGTGTGGACAGTAAGGAGCAATGAGGGTACTCCAACAGTTTTGCTTTCTGAATCACTTTGGGTATGAGAGGAAATGGTGGAAAAGCATAAAGAAGTCCCGGAGGCCAACTGTGGACCAGAGCGTCCCTAGGTGACTCCCCTGGATGGGGAATGAGGGCAAAGTAGTTGCTGCATTTGGTGTTCATGTACATGGTGAATAGGTCGTAGCAAGGGAGGCCCCATTTGCGGGAAATCTCTTCTGCAACTTCTGTTTTCAGGGACCACTTCTGAGGCATCAGAATTGCCTGACTCAGTTTATCTGCTATCACACTGGACTTCCCCGGAATGTGCGTTGCTACCAGAAAACGTTGAGAGTCCATCGCCCATTTCCATACTCTTTATGCCTCTTGACAAAGTGGGTAAGACTTGGTTCCCCTTGCTTGTTTATGTACCACACTGCAGACATGTTGTCTGATTGAATCGCAATTGTCCTGCTGGGAAGAGAACTGTGGAATGCTTGCAACGCATATAGCACTGCTCTCATCTCCAGAACATTTACATGCAAATGGTTCTCGTGATCCTGCCAGATACCTTGGACCATCATTCCCAGATAATGCCCCCCCCACCCTATCTTGGAAGCGTCCTTGGTCAGGACTGCATTTTGTTGTGGGAGAACAAGGGGACGACCTAGATAAAGCTGATCTGTATGTAACCACCATGTTAGAGCCTTCTTGCTGGAGTTTGTAATGAGTATTTGGCGTGACATGGGTAGATCCTGCATTGACCACTGGGCAAATAGTAGCCACTGAAGTACTCTCATGTGTAGGTGGGCTAGGGGAACTAAAAAAATGGCGGATGCCATAGTCCTTAGAACCTGAAGAACTATCCTGGCCTGTACTTTGTCTTTGGTCAGCAAGAATCTGACTTTGTTGTGCAATGATTCTATCCTTTCTGGTGTCAGTTTTGCTGTCATGGTGGTTGAGACTATGTCTGAGCCTAAGAAGACAATGCGCTGCGATGGGGATAAGGCAGATTTTGTTTAGATTTACTGTAATTCCTAATCTGGTGCACAAGGATAGGGTCTCCTCCCTGGCTCGGATTAGTCATTGCTTGGTGGTAGCAGTGAGGAGCCAGTCTTCTAAGTACGGAAACACATGGAATCTCTGACATCTCAGGTGAGTCGTGACCACTGCCATACATTTGGTGAACACTCTGGGGGCTGTAGTGAGGCCAAAGGGCAGTGTTCAAAATTGAAAAAGACTGGCTCCCAGCCAAAAGCGTAGAAGTCATCTGGAGCGCTTGTCCATTTTGATATGGTAGTACGTGTCCTGAAGATCTATGGAGCACATCCAATTGTCTTTTCCGGTAAATGGAAAAATTGACTGCAGAGTGATCATACGGAACTTCAGTTTTTTTACAGACTTGTTTAGCTTGCTGAGATCTAGAATTGATCTCCAGTCCCCAGTCTTTTTTGGAACTAAAAAGAATCGTAAGTTCCGGATCGTATTTGCTTTGTGGGGACTTCTTGGATGACTCTTTTCTTGAAGCAACGAGATGACTTCTGATGTTACACGGTCTGTTTGATTGGGTGGCACATCTGGTAAAGACAGATTTGCAAAGGGATCGGAAACAAAGGGAATGAGATAACCTCTGGAAATTATATTTTGTACCCATCGATCTTGGGAAATTTGTACACAGGTGCTTGGGTACAGGGAGAGACGACCCCCGACTGCCTCCAGAGACGGACAGTTGGGCAACCCCTCAGGGGCGATGAAAGGGTCAATCAGAGAAAGTAACGCTATCACCCTAGTGTTGTGGACCTCCTCTGCCGTGAGCGTGGTGCCTTCCATTATAACCTCCCCCTCTGCCTCTAGGGGAGGGTTCATAGGAAGGTACTAGGCTATCAGCCCAAGGGCCTATGTAAGCCTAGCCAACAAGGTTTCCTGGCTAACGCCACCCAAGAAAGTTATTTTCCTGTGCCACTGTTGAGCAGAGACACAGAAGTGATTCCCGGGGAGTATTTCCTATTTCCCATCCACTCATCAAGATTTTTGTTGAAGAGTGCTAATGAAGAACTTTGCTTGACATAGATGGGTAGCCTGTTCCAGAGTATGGGAAGTCTCTGGGAGAGGAATCATTCCCTCCAGCATGTCCTGTTTATTGTGGTGACAAGGTTTAGGTCTCTAGAGCGTGTGGCTCGGAGGGATTGGGATTTCTTTAGGTGTAGCATGTCTAACAGCTCTGGGTTTGACATAGCTTTATATGTTAGGCAGAGATCACCTCAGAGTAGGCGATATGCTATGGAGTAAAAGCTGGAGTTTTTTGAGGTGGTCAGTGTAGGGCATTTGTTTGAGGCCAGTAATCCTCTTTGTGAGGTACTTCTGTGGTCTTTCCAGCTGCTGCAGATGTCTTGTGAGGTACATTCCAAAAGGGGAGTTGTACTCTATAATGGGTCTAATGAGTGTCGAGTAGAGGGGAACAATGACCTCTTTTATCCTGGATGAGAACCCTTTTATGATGAGGTATGCCATGTAGAAGGACTTCCTGACTACTGTGGCGATGTGACTATCAAAGGAGAGACTACTGTCTACCTGGGTCCCAAGGTCTCATCACACATTCGGTGTTAAGTAGATTGCTGCCTATGTGGTAGTTCATGGGTACAGAGTTTTTACCAAACGGGATGACACTGCACTTTTTGGCATTGAGTTTGAGGCCATGGCTCTGACACCAGGCATCTGTCTCAGCGAGGCCCTTCTGTAGGATGTCCACATCATTTGGGGACTTGACTAGGGCTCCTAGTTGCCGTCATCTGTGAACTTCATTAGCCAGAGGCCTTCTGTGTTAGCCTGTACTTCAGAGAAGTAGATACCAAACAGGAGAGGTCCGAGGACAGAACCCTGTGGTACTCCACTTGTCACTGCTTTGAGGTCAGATTTGGAGTCTGCAACTTTTACAGTGTGGGTTCTGTCAGTGAGCCAGTTGGCAACCCATCTTGTGACGTAGGGATTTATACCTAGTTTAGTGAATTTAGCTATAATTCCAGAATGGGGGATGGTGTTGAAAGCCTTGCCGAGGTCAAGGTAGGCTGTGTGAACCACCTTCCCTCATCTACTGCTTTGGTAACTGCCTCAAAGAAGTCGATCAGGTTCAGGAGGCATGATCTGCCTTTCACAAACCCAAACTGGGTGAGATCCAGAGTTTGGAGGTTATCAATGTCTTTGTTTATGAGTTCCATGATGATACGTTCCATGGCCTTGCAGACCAGGCTCGTCAGGCTAATAGGTCGATAATTCCCAGGACCAATGGTGGCTACCCCTTTGTGGAGTGGGATAACTGTTGCTGTGCACCATTCAGTGGGCACAAAGCCTGATGCGAGGCTATTATTGAACATGGTGCTTAAGTGGGGAGCCAGTTCGTTCTGAAGTTCATGTAAAATACAGCCTGGAATGTTGTCCAGTCCCATGGATGCTGTGTTTTTGGCTTTAGAGAGTACAGCTTTTACCTGCACAGTTGTGATTACAGGGACTCTGCATTCTTCCTGTATAGATATGGGCCCTTTAGGGAGTGGGGGGGGGGTAAAGTTAGCACTGAACCTATCTGCCAGGATGTTGGCAATATCAGTTGGTTCTGTAATTTTTGTGCCTTTGTGCTGTAAAACTCAGAGCAGATCTGGGTGTTGCCATTGAGATTCTTGACATAGCTATAGAATGCTTTGTGGTTGCCCTTAGAATCAGTGGCAATTTTGTTTTCGTAGCTAGCTTTGCAGGATCTTATAAGGGATCTCAGCTTCTTACTGAGGCTGACCAGGGAGCTCCTCCACTCATTGGATTTTACTCTCTTTTGCAACAGTTTCTTCCTTCTGTTGTACAGTTTGTTTATAGCAGGGGACCACCAGATTGGCTTCCTTTTTTTGGAGGATAGCGTCTTGGTTCTGTTTGGGATAGCACGATCCATGCACTTGTGTAAGTGCTTATAGAGTGCATTTGTGTAGGATTCAGCAGTTGTAACTGTATTGTCCATCTGCATGGGTGTCATGAAGTTCACCACTTCTGTCTTAAGAAGCATGAAGATGGCTTTGGAGAAATGTTTTACTGTGGTTTCCTTAATGGGGGGTGGGGGCAGGATGTGGATATTAAGGGGGATAAGCTTATGGTCGGATCGGACCAATGAGGAGTTGACATCAGGTGTGGAACACCGGTCACTCATGTTGGTAATGACTAGGTCTAGGATATTGTTTCCCCTGGTGTGGGTGTGGAGAAGTTGATCCAAGGCATTGGAGTTTATGAATTCCAGAAAGCATTGAGCTAAGGAGTTGGTACAGGAGTAGTTGTCCCAGTTAATGGTGTGGTAGTTGAAGTCGCCCATTATTAGGGTGTTTGGTTGAACCCTAATATTTTCCAGTACATCAAGAAAAGAGGAGTGGGAATCCTGGGGCATGGTGGGGGATCTGTAGCAAGCTACAATTTGGATTGCAGTTTTGCCCAGAGTTAGTTGCACTTGGATAACCTCGGATGCATTATGCTGAACAACTAGCCTGGAGGTGTGGATATCCTTAATGAATATGGACACACCTCCGCCTTTGGTGTCTCGGTCCAGGTTACATGGCCGAAAAGTGTGGTATGAGTTATAACCTGGTAGTGCAGGGGTGCTCTCTGGAGCCTTGATCCAGGTCTCAGTCACTGCACAGATATCAATGTTCTCCATTTTAAGGAGTGCCTTGAGTGAGTGCATTTTGAGATTTAGACTTCTAGCATTGAGTAGCATTACCCTCAATTTTTGCTTGCCTGTTCCTGTTACAGTGGTGAATTTGTTATTTGAACCTTGCCTAAAAAAGGCACTATAGGGGCAGCAAGTGCCTTAGCCAGTATCTGGAATCCCAGGGGTGACAGGTGCAGGCCATCTATGGCCAAGCATCGTGGTCTGTCAAGCATGTCATCCCAAGCAGACAGATATTGGATCCCCTTAGAATGACACCAGAAGCTTAGCCAATTGTTGAAGTCAATCATTTTGTCCTTGTACTGTGGTATCATTCTGGGCGATGGCAGAATGCTACTCAGGGCTAGGGTCATACCTGCCTGGGCTACAAGATCGGAGAGCTCTTCCATGTCTCTTTTCATGTAGTCCAGGGAGGTACATCTCAGGTCATTTACACCAACATGGACAATGACAGAGTCATATTTGTACTTGTTGTGGAGTGAACCGAGTGCATGGGTTATGTGGCGGATCCTGGCACCTGACAGGCAGCTGACAGTAACCTTCTCCTTGTTTAGCCTGGTGAGTGGGACATCAGTATGCCTGACTATAGAGTCACCTATGACTAGTGTGTTGGGTACGTTGTTTTGCCTTATTAGCTGTGGTTGAGTGGCACACTGAGTCTGTGGGCTATGTGTCATTTGGGTTGTGTTGGGGGATGGAGGTTGCTTGTGTTTCTGAACTGGAGGTTTCTGTTGCTTAGACAGATTATTATTGAGAGCCTCTGCGAATGTTTTTGTCTTATTATGTTTGGATTTTGGTGATGTAGATTTAGTGAGACTATGTGATGAGTGTGGTGTGGTGCAAATATTTACCTTCTCCTCATGACTGTCAAGTTCAGTCTTGATTGGAGAGAGCTTTACCTCCAGTTTGGCTTGATAAGTGCATCTCTCACAGGTTGTAGTATTGGGTGGTAGAAGGAGAGGGTTATCTGTGTACATGAGGCAATTTCTACATTGCCTCAAGATGCCCAGATTCATCAGATAGACAGGAGAGAACACTGGGAGCTGACCCTTGGACAAGCCTGAATAAAAAAATATTTTCCTCTAGATAAGTGAGGAAAGTGAGTACGAGAGCTGTTTTTCTCTAAGCAAGTGAGAAAAGTACAAAAACTGTTTTCCTCTAGGTAATGAGGAAGCTTGATTGCCATAGTA
This sequence comes from Protopterus annectens, assembly GCF_019279795.1. Lineage (NCBI taxonomy): Eukaryota > Metazoa > Chordata > Ceratodontiformes > Protopteridae > Protopterus > Protopterus annectens. The sequence goes on along the minus strand of NC_056734.1, from coordinate 987,677,320 downwards.
ATTAGTAGCTTATTTAGTGTTTACAAGTTCTGAACAAGTGTTGAGGACGAATAAGCAAATTTAACTGCTAAAACTATGAATCTGTATCTGCACTAGACGAGTTGCAGGACAGAAACAAATGCAAATGCAGGCTTTCAAATCAGAAAGTTGAGAGAGATGGAAGAGATTGCCCAAACGGCCAATAACTACAATTTTTGGGTCAGAACCACTCCTTATGTGGTATACAGGTTACCTAGTGCTTACCACTTCCAATGATAAGCTAGAAGGCTTCCCTCCAACACAGAAAGGCTTGGGGGGCTCAGTAACTTCCATACAGCCCTGGATACAGCAAATCTGTATCTGGAACACTAGATACAGGAAAGGTAGGAAACAGGGTTACAGTTTTTTTTTACATAAAAGTAGCAAAAACAGTAGTAAAAAACAATTCACATGCAGTGTAAGCTAGCACATGTGAGTATGTAGCAATATTAGACCAAACACAGTTTAAAAAATGCAATTAAATTAAAAAAACTAAAAGCAAGTGCAGAAAGAGTTTATTAGGTAGAATGTGGTAAAGACATGGGACTGTGCGAGTGTCCCAGATCAAATCTACAGTTAGGCGGGCAATTGCAAAAGCCACCAAATTTAAACAACAGACCAGAAATAGGGAGGGTGGACAGGACAAAACAGTTTCAACAGAGATCTAAGCAACAACTAACAGTACAAACTCTAAAACCAAAAAATACATACTCAGCTCTGTATATTTGCAGATAGATTGGAAAGCAGTCTCGCAGAATAGGTAGACAACAGTTTCAACAGAGAACTAAGCAACAATTTAAGTCTATACCAAAAAATATATACTCAGCTCTGTAAAAGCAATTAAGTGCAGGCTGTTACTAACAGGTAAATTTTATGCAAGTGATCCTTGAGTTAGATAACACACGGACCGTAGAAACCAGTTAAACCAACTGAAGGCATGGCAGAAAACAGGGGTAGGGTAGGGGAAACAGTTTTAACAGAGATCTAAGATACAACTAACAGTACAAACTCTAAAACCAAAAAAAATATACTCAGCTCTGTATATTTGCAGAAAGATTGGAACACAGTCTCTCAGAACAGGAAGACAACAGTTTCAACAGAGAGCTAAACAGCAATTAAAGTCTATAACAAAAAAATATACTCAGCTCTGTATATTTCCAGATAGATTGGAAGCCAGTCTCTCAAAAAACAGGTTCCAGGAATTCAATGCAGGCTGTTACTCAAAGGTCAAATTTTATGCAAGTGATCCTTGAGTTAGATAACACACAAGCTGTAAAAGCCAGTTATACCAACTGAAGACACGGCAGAAAATAGGGGTGGGGTAGGAAAACAGTTTCAACAGAGATCTAAGCAACAACTAACAAACTTTATAACCAAAAAATATATACTTAGCTCTGTATATTTGCAGATAGACTGGAAGGCAGTCTCTCAGAACACAGGTTCCAGCAATTAAATGCAGGCTGTTACTAACAGGTCAAATGTTATGCAAGTGATCCTTGAGATAGATAACATACAAGCTGAAAAAAACAGTTATACCAACTGAAGACACAGCATAAAATAGGGGAGGGGTGGGGAAAACAGTTTCAACAGAGCTCTAAGCAACAACTAACAGTACAAACTCTAAAACCAAAAAATATATACTCAGCTCTGTATATTTGCAGATAGTTTGGAAAACAGTCTGTCAGAACACATGTTACAGCAATTAAATGCAGGCAGTTACGAACAGGTCAAATTTTATGCAAGTGATCGTTGCATTAGATAACCCACAAGCAGTAAAAACCAGTTATACCAACTGAAGACACGGCAGAAAATAGATGAGGGGTGGAGAAAACAGTTTCAACAGAGATCTAAGCAACAACTAACAGTACAAACTCTAAAACCAAAAAATATACTCAGCTCTGTATAGTTGCAGATAGACCAGAAGGCAGTCTCTCAGAACACAGGTTCCAGCAATTAAATGCAGGCTGTTACTAACAGGTCAAATATTATGCAAGTGATCCTTGAGTTAGATAACACACAAGCTGTAAAAAACAGTTATACCAATTGAAGACATGGCAGAAAATAGGGGTGGGGTGGAAAAACAGTTTCAAGAGAGATCTAAGCAACAACTAAAATTACAAACTCTAAAATCAAAAAAATATATACTCAGCTCTGTATATTTGCAGATAGATTGGAAAGCAGTCTCTCAGAACAGGGAGACAACAGTTTCAACAGAGATCTAAGCAACAATTAAACTCTATAACCAAAAATTATACTCAGCTCTGTATATTTGCAGATAGACTGGAAGGCAGTTTCTCAGAACACAGGTTCCAGTAATTAAATGCAGGCTTTTACTAACAGGTCACATTTTATGCAAGTGATCCTTGAGTTAGATAACACACAAGTTGTAAAAAACAGTTATACCAACTGAAGACACAGCAGAAAATAGAGGTCGGGTGGGGTAAACAGTTTCTACAAAGATCAAAGCAACAACTAACAGTACAAAGTCTAAAACCGAAAAAAATATACTCAGCTCTGTATATTTGCAGAAAGATTGGAAAGCAGTCTCACAGAATAGGTAGACAACTGTTTCAACAGAGATCTAAGCAACAATTAAAGTCTATAACAAAAAATATATATACTCAGCTCTGTATATGTGCAGATAGACTGGAAGCCAGTCTCTCAGAAAACAGGTTCCAGCAATTAAATACAGGCTGTTACTAACAGCTCAAATTTTATGCAAGTGATCCTTGAGTTAGGTAACACACAAGCTGTAAAAGCCAGTTATACCAACTGAAGACACGGCAGAAAATAGGGGTGCGGTAGGGAAAACAGTTTCAACAGAGATCTAAGCAACAACTAACAAACTTTATAACCAAAAAATATACTCAGCTCTGTATATCTGCAGATAGACTGGAAGGCAGTCTCTCAGAACACAGGTTCCGCAATTAAATGCAGGCTGTTACTAACAGGTTAAATTTCATGTAAGTGATCCTTGAGTTAGATAACACACAAGCTGTAAAAACTAGTTAAACCAAATGAAGACACAGCAGAAAATAGGGGTGGGGGAAACAGTTTCAACAGAGATCTAAGCAACAACTAACAGTACAAACTCTAAAACCAAAAAATATACTCCGCTCTGTATATTTGCAGATTTATTTTATTTATTTTTATTTTACATTTGTTAACTGGGGGTGTCTGACTGAGCCGAAAAGGCCCTTTTTCAGCAGAGACATGGGGAGAAAAGCTCCACAAAGAAAAATTACAGACACATTTAGTTATTTAGACATGATCAGTATACACACAAATTACAAAATACATGTTTTACAGTGGTATGCGGCACATAAACAGTTACAGTGGAGAGAACAAACAAAAAAATATTAATTTTAAAAATAAAGGTAATTAATAGATTTGTGGTATACAGCTGAATTTTGGAACATAGGTAGAATACATACACAGTACACAGGTACAGTACATACATTGTAGATTAGCTAGTGTTTGTGAGTAAGATTGAAAACTATTATCAAGTGCTCTATATTTTGTATGTATATGTTATCTGCTTTCACTAGCCTGGGGAGCAATCATGGCACTGCCAACTTTGCTTGAGATGTTGTCTGATGAGGTCTTTAAAGGAGGCTTTGGATGATGTGTTTTGAATGCTAGTAGGGACAGAGTTCCATTTTTTAGCCACTGAACTACTATATAGTGCATCTCCAAAGCTATTGTAGCTGTTGGTGACTTCTAGTAGTAGTTTGCTTGATGATCTAAGAAGCCTTTTGGCTGAGTGATGTTGTACTAGGTTTTTGAGAGCAGGACACTTATTGGGGAGGTAATAGATAGAATGACAGAGGCACAGCTGATTGTAGGTTAGGAGGTTTGGCAGTTCAAGCCAGTGGAGCTGTCTGAAAGCAGTACAGTGATGAGTTCTATATGAGCAATTTGCAGCAAAGCGGGCAATTCTGTTATAGCAGGCTTCCATTTTGCTTAGTTCCGTTTTGTTGAGATTAGTCAGAATGGGAGAGTTGGATAACACACAAGCTGTAAAAACCAGTTAAATCAATTGAAGACACGGTAGAAAATACGGGTGGGGTGGAAAAACAGTTTAAACAGAGATCTAAGCAACAAAAACAGTACAAATTCTAAAACCAAAAAAATTATACTCAGCTCTGCATATTTGCAGATAGATTGGACAGCAGTCTCTCCGAACAGGGAGACAACAGTTTCAACAAAGATCTAAGCAACAATTAACAAACTCTATACCCCCCAAAATATACTCAGCTCTGTATATTTGCAGATAGACTGGAAGGCAGTCTCTCAGAACACAGCTTCCAGCAATTAAATCCTGGCTGTTACTAACAGGTCAAATTTTATGCAAGTGATCCTTGAGTTAGATAACACACAAGCTGTAAAAAACAGTTATACCAATTGAAGACACAACAGAAAATAAGGGTTGGGTGTGGAAAACAGTTTAAACAGAGATCTAAGCAACAACTAACAGTACAAACTCTAAAACCAAAACAAATATACTCAGCTCTATATATATGGAGATAGATTGGAAAGCAGTCTCTCCGAACAGGGAGACAACAGTTTCAACAGAGATCTAAGCAACAATTAACAAAGTCTATAACCAAAAAAATATACTCAGCTCTGTATATTTGCAGATAGACTGGAAGGCAGTCTTTCAGAACACAGGTTCCAGCAATTAAATGCAGGCTGTTACTAACAGGTCAAATTTTATGCAAGTGATCCTTGAGTTGGATAACACACAAGCTGTAAAAACCAGTTAAATCAATTGAAGACACGGTAGAAAATACGGGTGGGGTGGAAAAACAGTTTAAACAGAGATCTAAGCAGCAACTAACAGTACAAACTCTAAAACCAAAATAATTATACTCAGCTCTGCATATCTGCAGATAGATTGGAAAGCAGTCTCTCAGAACAGGGAGACAAGAGTTTCAACAGAGATCTAAGCAACAATTAACAAACTCTATACCCAAAAAAGTATACTCAGGTCTGTATATTTGCAGATAGACTGGAAGGCAGTCTCTCAGAACACAGCTTCCAGCAATTAAATGCAGGCTGTTACTAACCGGTCAAATTTTATGCAAGTGATCCTTGAGTTAGATAACACACAAGCTGCAAAAAACAGTTATACCAATTGAAGACAAGACAGAAAATAAGGGTTGGGTGGGGAAAACAGTTTCAACAGAGATCTAAGCAACAACTAACAGTACAAACTCTAAAACAAAAACAAATATACTCAGCTCTATATATTTGGAGATAGATTGGAAAGCAGTCTCTCCGAACAGGGAGACAACAATTTCAACAGAGATCTAAGAAACAATTAAACTCTATAACCATAAATATAAACTCAGCTCTGTATATTTGCAGATAGACTGGAAGGCAGTCTCTCAGATGCAGGCTGTTACTAACAGGTCAAATTTTATGCAAGTGATCCTTGAGTTGGATAACACACAAGCTGTAAAAAACAGTTATCCCAGCTGAAGACATGGCAGAAAATAGGGGTGGGGAAAATAGTTTCAACAGAGATCTAAGATACAACTAACAGTACAAACTCTAAAACCAAAAAAAATATACTCAGCTCTGTATATTTGCAGATAGACTGAAAAGCAGTATCTCAGAACAGGGAGACCGGTTTCAACAAAGATCTAAGCAACAATTAACAAACGCTATAACCCAAAAAAATATACTCAGCTCTGTATATTTGCAGATAGACTGGAAGGCAGTCTCTCAGAACACAGGTTCCAGCAATTAAATGCAGGCTGTTACTAACAGGTCAAATTTTATGCAAGTGATCCTTGAGTTAGATAACACACTGGCTGTAAAACCCAGTTATACCAACTGAAGACAAGGCAGAAAATAGGGGTGGGGTTGGAAAACAGTTTCAACAGAGATCTAAGCAACAACTAACAGTACAAACTCTAAAACCAAAAAATGTACTCAGCTCTGTATATTTGCAGATAGATTGGAAAGCAGTCTTGCAGAACAGGGAGACAACAGTTTCAACAGAGATCTAAGCAACAATAAGCACACTGTATAACCAAAACAAATATAATCAGCTCTCTATATCAGCAGGTAGACTGGAAGGCAGTCTCTCAGAACACAGGTTCCAGTAATTAAATGCAGGCTATTACTAACAGGTCAAATTTTATGCAAGTGATCCTTGAGTTAGATAACACACAAGCTGTAAAAAACAGTTATAGCAACTGAAGACACGGCAGAAAATAGGGGTGGGGTGGGGAAAACAGTTTCAATAGGGATCTAAGCAACAACTAACAGTACAAACTCTAAAACCAAAAAATGTATACTCAGCTCTGTATATTTGCAGATAGATTGGAAAGCAGTCTCTCAGAACAGGGAGACAACAGTTTCAACAAAGATCTAAGCAACAATTAACAAACTCTATACCCCCCCAAAATTTACTCAGCTCTGTATATTTGCAGATAGACTGGAAGGCAGTCTCTCAGAACACAGCTTCCAGCAATTAAATGCAGGCTGTTACTAGCAGGTCAAATTTTATGCAAGTGATCCTTGAGTTAGATAACACACAAGGTGTAAAAAACAGTTATACCAATTGAAGACACAGCAGAAAATAGGGGTGGGGTGGGGAAATCAGTTTCAACAGAGATCTAAGCAACAACTAACAGTACAAACTCTAAAACCAAAACAAATATACTCAGATCTGTATATTTGCAAATAGATTGGAAAGCAGTCTGTCCGAACAGGGAGACAATAGTTTCAACAGAGATCTAAGAAACAATCAACAAACTCTATAACCAAAAAAATATACTCAGCTCTGTATATTTGCCGAAAGATTGGATGGCAGTTTCTCAGAACACAGGTTCCAGCAATTAAATGCAGGCTGTTACTAACAGGTCAAATTTTATGCAAGTGATCCTTGAGTTAGATAACACACAAGCTGTAAAAAATAGTTATATCAACTGAAGACATGGCAGAAAATAGGGGTGGGGTGGGCTAAACAGTTTCCACAGAGATCTAACAACTAACAGTACAAACTCTAAAACCAAAAAAATATATACTCAGCTCTGCATATTTGCAGATAGACTGGAAGGCAGTCTCTCAGAATACAGGTTCCAGCAATTAAATGCAGGCTGTTACCAACAGGTCAAATGTTATGCAAGTGATCCTTGAGTTAGATAACACACAAGCTGTAAAAAACAGTTATACCAACTGAAGACATGGCAAGAAATAGGGGTGGGGTGGGGAAAACAGTTTCAACAGAGATCTAAGCAACAACTAACAGTACAATCTCTAAAACCAAAAAATATATATACTCAGCTCTGTATATTTGCAGATAGATTGGAAAGCAGTCACTCAAAACAGGGAGACAACAGTTTCAGCAGAGATCTAAGCAACAATTAAACACTATAACCAAAAAAAAATACTCAGCTCTGTATATTTGCAGATAGACTGGAAGGCAGTCTCTCAGAACACACGCTCTAGTAATTAAGTGCAGGCTATTACTAACAGGTCAAATTTTATGCATGTGATCCTTGAGTTAGATAACCCACAAGCTGCAAAAACCAGTTATTCCAACTGAAGACACGGCAGAAAGTAAGTGCGGGGTGGAAAAACAGTTTCAACAGAGATCTAAGCAACAACTAACAGTACAAACTCTAAACCAAAAAATATATACTCAGCTCTGTATATTTGCAGATAGATTGGAAAGCAGTCTCTCAGAACAGGGAGACAACAGTTTCAATTGAGATCTAAGCAACAATTAAACTCTATAACCAAAAAAATATACTCAGCTCTGTATATTTGCAGATAGACTGGAAGGCAGTCTCTCAGAACACAGGTTCCAGCAATTAAATGCAGGCTGTTAAGAACAGGTCAAATTTTATGCAAGTGATTTTTGAGTTAGATAACACACAAGCTGTAAAAACCAGTTATACCAACTGAAGACACGGCAGAAAATAGGGGTGGGGAAAATAGTTTCAACAGAGATCTAAGCAACAACTAACAGTACAAACTCTAAAACCAAAAAAATATACTCAGCTCTGTATATCTGCAGATAGATTGGAAAGCAGTCTCTCAGAACAGGGAGACAACAGTTTCAACGGAGATCTAAGCAACAATTAACAAACTGTATAACCAAAAAGTATACTCAGCTCTGTATATTTGCAGATAGACTGGAAGGCAGTCTCTCAGGACATAGGTTCCAGCAATTAAATGCAGGCTGTTACTAACAGGTCAAGTTTTATGCAAGTGATCCTTGAGTTAGATAACACACAAGCTGTAAAACCCAGTTATACCAACTGAAGACATGGCAGAAAACAGGGGTGGGGAAGGGAAAACAGTTTCAACAGAGATCTAAGCAACAACTAACAGTACAAACTCTAAAACCAAAAAAATATACACTCAGCTCTGTATATTTGCAGACAGACTGGAAGGCAGTCTCTCAGAACACAGGTTCCAGCAATTAAATGCAGGCTGTTACTAACAGGTCAAATTTTATGCAAGTGATCCTTGAGTTAGATAACACACTGGCTGTAAAACCCAGTTATACCAACTGAAGACAAGGCAGAAAATAGGGGTGGGGTTGGAAAACAGTTTCAACAGAGATCTAAGCAACAACTAACAGTACAAACTCTAAAACCAAAAAAAATATACTCAGCTCTGTATATTTGCAGATAGACTGGAAGGCAATCTCTCAGAACAGAGGTTCCAGTAATTAAATGCAGGCTATTACAGGTCAAATTTTATGCAAGTGATCCTTGAGTTAGATTACACTCAAGCTGTAAAAACCAGTTATACCAACTGAAGACACGGCAGAAAATAGGGGTGGGGTAGAGAAACAGTTTCAACAGAAATCTAAGCAAAAACTAACACTACAAATTCTAAAACCAAAAAAAATTATACTCAGCTCTGCATATTTGCAGATAGATGGGCAAGCAGTCTCCA
>NC_056734.1:987616573-987667877 GCF_019279795.1 Protopterus annectens | reverse complement strand
AACACACAAGCTGTAAAACCAGTTATACCAACTGAAGACACGGTAGAACATAAGGATGGGTTGGGGAAAGCAGCTTCAACAGAGATCTAAGCAACAACTAACAGTACAAACTCTAAAAACAAATAAATATACACTTAACTCTGTATTTTTGCAGATAAATTGGAAAGCAGTCTCTCAGAACAGGGAGACAACAGTTTCAACAGAGATCTAAGCAACAATTAACAAACTCTATAACCAAAAAAGATATACTCAGCTCTGTATATTTGGAGATAGACTGAAAGGCAGTCTCTTAAAACACAGGTTCCAGCAATTTAATGCAGGCTGTTACTAACAGGTCAAATTTTATGCACGTGATCCTTGAGTTAGATAACATACAAGCTGTAAAAAACAGTTATACCAACTGAAGACACAGCAGAAAATAAGGGTTGGGGCGGGGAAAACAGTTTCAACAGAGATCTAAGGAACAGGTAACAGTACAAACTCTAAAACCAAAAAAAATATATACTCAGCTCTGTATATTTGCAGATAGATTGGAAAACAGTCTCTCAGAACACAGGTTCCAGCAATTAAATGCAGGCTGTTACTAACAGGTCAAATTTTATGCAAGTGATCCTTGAGTTAGATAACAAATTAACTGTAAAAAACAGTTATCCCAACTGAAGACACGGCAGAAAAGAGGGGTGGGGTAGGGAAAATGTTCAACAGAGATCTAAGCAACAACTAATAGTACAAACTCTAAAACCAAAAACAATATACTCAGCTCTGCATATTTGCAGATAGATTGGAAAGCAGTCTCTCAGAACAGGGAGACAACAGTTTCAACAGAGATCTAAGCAACAATTAACAAACCCTATAACCAAAAAAATATATATACTCAGCTCTGTATATTTGCAGATACCTGGAAGGCAGTCTCTAAGAACACAGGTTCCAGCAATTAAATGCAGGCTGTTACTAACAGGTCAAATTTTATGCAAGTGATCCTTGAGTTAGATAACACACTGGCTGTAAAACCCAGTTATACCAACAGAAGACAAGGCAGAAAATAGGGGTGGGGTTGGAAAACAGTTTCAACAGAGATCTAAGCAACAACTAACAGTACAAACTCTAAAACCAAAAAATATACTCAGCTGTGTATATTTGGAGATAGATTGGAAAGCAGTCTCTCAGAACAGGGAGAGACAGTTTCAGCAGAGATCTAAGCAACAATTAAACTATAACCAAAAATATACTCAGCTCTGTATATTTGCAGATAGACTGGAAGGCAGTCTCTCAGAACACAGGTTCCAGCAATTAAATGCAGGCTGTTACTAACAGGTCAAATTTTATGCAAGTGATCCTTGAGTTAGATAACACACAAGCTGTAAAAAACAGTTATCCCAACTGAAGACACGGCAGAAAATAGGGGTGGAGAAAATAGTTTAAACAGAGATCTAAGCAACAACTAACAGTAGAAACTCTAAAACCAAAAATATATACTCAGCTGTGTATATTTGCAGATAGATTGGAAAACAGTCTCTCAGAACAGGGAGACAACAGTTTCAATGGAGATCTAAGCAACAATTAACAAACTGTATAACCAAAAAATATACTCAGCCCTGCATATTTGCAGATAGACTGGAAGGCAGTCTCTCAGGACATAGGTTCCCGAAATTAAATGCAGGCTGTTACTAACAGGTCAAGCTTTATGTAAGTGATCCTTGAGTTAGATAACACACAAGCTGTAAAAAACAGTTATACCAACTGAAAACATGGCAGAAAATAGGGGTGGGGCAGGGAAAACAGTTTCAACAGAGATCTAAGCAACAACTAACAGTACAAACTCTAAAACCAAAAAAATATACTCAGCTCTGTATATTTGTAGATAGATTGGAAAGCAGTCTCTCAGAACAGGGAGACAACAGTTTCAACAGAGATCTAAGCAACAACTAAACTCTGTAACAAAAAAAAATACTCAGCTTTGTATATTTGCAGAGAGACTGGAAGGCAGTCTCTCAGAACACAGGTTCCAGCAATTAAATGCAGGCTGTTACTAACAGATCAAATTTTATGCAAGTAATTCTTGAGTTAAATAACACACAAGCTGTAAAAAAGAGTTATATCACCTGAAGACACAGCAGAAAATAGGGGTTGGGTGAGGAAAAAAGTTTAAACAGAGATCTAAGCAACAACTAACAGCGCAAACTCTAAAACCAAAAAATATATATACTCAGCTATGTATATTTTCAAAAAGATTGGAAAGCAGTCTCTCAAAAAAGGGAGACAACAATTTCAACAGAGATCTAAGCAACAATTAACAAACTCTATAACCAAAAAGAATATACTCAGCTCTGTATATTTGCAGATAGACTGGAAGACAGTCTTTCAGAACACAGGTTCCAGCAATTAAATGCACGCTGTTACTTACAGGTCACATTTTATGCAAGTGATCAATGAGTTAGATAACCCACAAGCTGTAAAACCAGTTATACCAACTGAAGACACGGTAGAACATAAGGGTGGGTTGGGGAAAACAGTTTCAACAGAGATCTAAGCAACAACTAACAATACAAACTCTAAAACAAATAAATATATAGTTAGCTCTGTATATTTGCAGATAGATTGGAAAGCAATCTCTCAGAACAGGGAGACAACAGTTTCAACAGAGATCTAAGCAACAATTAACAAACTCTATAACCAAAAAAGATATACTCAGCTCTGTATATTTGGAGATAGACTGGAAGGCAGTCTCTCAGAACACAGGTTCCAGCAATTAAATGCAGGTTGTTACCAACAGGTCAAATGTTATGCACGTGATCCTTGAGTTAGATAACACACAAGCTGTAATAAACAGTTGTACCACCTGAAGACACAGCAGAAAATAAGGGTTGGGGTGGGGAAAACAGTTTCAACAGAGATCTAAGGAACAGCTAACAGTACAAACTCTAAAACCAAAAAAAAATTTATACTCAGCGCTGTATATTTGCAGATAGATTGGAAAGTAGTCTCTCAGAAAACAGGTTCCAGCAATTAAATGCAGGCTGTTACTAACAGTTCAAATTTTATGCAAGTGATCCTTGAGTTAGATAACAAATGAACTGTAAAAACCAGTTATACCAACTGAAGACACGGCAGAAAAGAGGGGTGGGGTAGGGAAAAATGTTCAACAGAGATCTAAGCAACAACTAATAGTACAAACTCTAAAACCAAAAACAATATACTCAGCTCTGTATATTTGCAGATAGATTGGAAAGCAGTCTCTCAGAACAGGGAGACAACAGTTTCAACAGAGATCTAAGCAACAATTAACAAACTATAACCAAAAAATATACTCAGCTCTGTATATTTGCAGATAGACTGGAAGGCAGTCTCTCAGAACACAGGTTCCACCAATTAAATGCAGGCTGTTACTAACAGGTCAAATTTTATGCAAGTGATCCTTGAGTTAGATAACACACAAGCTGTAAAAACCAGTTATACCAACTGAAGACACGGCAGATGATAGTGGTGGGGTGCGGAAAACAGTTTCAACAGAGATGTAAGCAAAAACTAACAGTACAAACTCTAAAACTAAAAAAAAAATACTCAGCTCTGCATATTTGCAGATAGATTGGAAAGCAGTCTCTCAGAACAGGGAGACAACAGTTTCAACAGAGATCTAAGCAACAATTAACAAACTCTATAACCAAAAAATATACTCAGTTCTGTATATCTGCAGATAGATTGGAAAGCAGTCTCTCAGAACAGGGAAACAACAGTTTCAACAAAGATCTAAGCAACAATTAAACTCTATAAATGCAAGTGATCCTTTGAGTTAGATAACACACAAGCTGTAAAAACAATTATACCAACTGAAGACATGCTACAGAGATCTAAGCAACAACTAACAGTACAAACTCTAAAATCAAAAAAATATACTCAGCTCTGTATATTTGCAGATATATTGGAAAGCAGTCTCTCAGAACAGGGAGACAACTTTTTCAACAGAGATCTAAGCAACCATTAACAAACTCTATAACCAAAAAAATATACTCATCTCTCTATATTTGCAGATAGACTGGAAGTCAGTCTCTCAGAACACAGGTTACAGCAATTAAAAGCAGGCTGTTACTAACAGGTCAAATTTTATGCAAGTGATCCTTGAGGTAGATAACACACGAGCTGTAAAAAATAGTTATACCAACTGAAGACATGGCAGAAAATAGGGGTGGGGTGGGGAAAGCAGTTTCAACAGAGATCTAAGCAACAACTAACAGTACAAACTCTAAAACCAAAAAAATATAATCAGCTCTGTACATTTGCAGATAGATTGGAAAGCAGTCTTTCAGAACAGGGAGACAACAGTTTCAACAGAGATCTAAGCAACAATTAACAAACTCTATAACCAAAAAAATATACTCAGCTTTGTATATTTGCAGATAGACTGGAAGGCAGTCTCTCAGAACACATGTTCCAGCAATTAAATGCAGGCTGTTACTAACACTGTTGACCTTGTGCTTGAGGAAACCTTTTTGGGATTTATGGAACCACATTTTCCTTCCTGTTTGACCAATCAGATAGGGTCTGGAAGGAAGGGAGAAACGGACTCCGACAGCAGATAAGGTTTTCCCTTCCTGCTCGCACCTGGTCAAAGTCTCTTTTTCCTGAGGTCCAAAAAGAGTTGAGCCATGAAAGGGGACGTTGGTAAAGGAAGACTTGAAGGATTCCATGAAATTGCATAGATGCATCCAGGAATGTTTCCTAAGAGAGATCCCTGCTGTGATCGCCCTTCTCACTTGGTCAGCTGCATAGGTAATCAGTCTCTTGGAGGAGTTAGCAATGGAGGTAAGAGTGGAGAGCTGCGTAGATACCTTGTCAGCAGATCCCGAAGCTACTGAACCCTGAAGTTTATCTCCCAACTCCTTTAGGAGATTCCTTTGAAGCCTAGTAAAATGGGACAGGTAATTCAGCAATAATAAGATAAAGGCCACTGAAGAAAAGGTACGCTTTCCATACCTATCCATCATCCTAGACTATTTATTAGGAGGATGGATACTAGAGGATGTCTCAGATAACTCCTTCTTTGTGGCTGCTGCTACCACCATATCATCCACAGGTACTCCCTTGGTAAGAAATGATTTGTCTTCTGGAGCAGTGATAAATTTGTTCAGCCTCCTCAGGACAGGCTCCACTGTGTCTGTAGAGGTCCTAGCCTTCCGAGATATGATCCCTAAGAGTTGGTCATATGGCGGTGTCACCCAGGAGGTGGAAGGTCGGGAACCAAAAGCCTCAAGGTACACTGATTCGTCCTCAATAGGGTTAGAAGTCTTCCAATCGCCCCTCTGTCTTAGGATTTCAAGGATGTCCGCAAAAGAGACATCTTCAGACCGGGATCTTGGGGACCCTTCTGACTCATCCAAATCAGTGTCAGAAGTGACAGACTCAGGTGAGTCAATGTGCTTCCAGTTACAAACTCTCTTCCGAGGGACCTCTCCAGTGGGGTAATCTGGGGAGGTCTCAGAAGAGGGGACACTCCAATGGCAGCTCCTTGGGGCTCTGGTTCCCTATACTTAGGGGCAGGCAGGGGAGAGGAGACTGCTGCCAGCTGCTTGAGGGTGATCAGGTCCAATGGCAGGGCTTTAGCACTAGTCAAAGCTTTCTCTATCACCTCAAAAGCCTTACCACCCTGCTCCGAAGAAGACCTCTGCTCTGAGGAAACAGAAGGTCAACTCTGAGCAGGAGGGACTGGCTCCGATGCAGATGTGGGAACTGAGCTCACACGAGCCGAAGCACTGAGATGGAGGGTCGGTTCCGAAGAAAAAACAGGGTGACTATCCCTCTCGGAGTCGACCACAGAGTGTCCACTCCCAGACCACTCGGCTCCAGAAGGAGCCAATGAGGTTAGAGTTATTGGTTCTGAGGAAACAGGAAGAATTCTCGGAACCGAAGGTTCCCACACTAAAGGACCCAAAACATTAGTCTCCAAAAGTGAAGCAGTTGGAGGAGGAACAGTAGACTGAAGATGGGATGGATTTGAAGCCTTTTGGTCCAGAGGAGCTAAAATTTTTGCCAGCGCCAGGTCACAGAGTAGCCTCTTCACCGCCTGCTCTACATCCTCATCAGAAAGTGTCCTGGAGGAATGGGTGGAGATAGATGGAGATCTCCTTCTTTCCAAAATCAGAGATCTTAAGGTTGGTGAAACCGGTTCCAAAACAGGTTAGTGTTTCAACAGAGAAGATTGTCTCAGCACCGAAGAAACAGATGGCACAGAGACTGAAGAATCAGAGCCAGAACCCTTTGGCGCCGTCACTTTTGATTTCTTTGTCGGTTCTGAAGCAGGAACCAATGGAGATTTCCTTTTATGACTTTTAGGAACTGTCTGACCTTGTTCCAGTTGTTCTTGGAAGGAACTAGTCATAAGGTCCCTATCTATAAGTTTCCTTTTCCTTTCATTAAGAACCCTGGTACTGAAAGCATGACAGAAGGTACAGGGTTCTTGCAAATGAGCCTCTCCAAGACAGTATACACAACTGGTGTGACTGTCAGTCAATGACATTTTTTGAGAACATTTATCACATTTTTTTAAAGTCAGAAGGGTGGTGTTCTCTGTCTTTATCCTTTGACTTATTTCTTTTAAGAAGAAAAAAAGAAATCCAATAACAAATACAATAACAAAACCAAATAGTACAACTATAAGAAGAAGTAAATATATATATTTTTTATAGAAGGAGAAAAGCTAGCACACAGAGAGGAAAGGCCCTCTAATTTAAATGGGCAACTATAGCCCTCTAACTAAAACAGGCCATACAATCCTTAACAAAGGGGACAGGGGTAACAAACACTCACGACAATCACTCAGATAATAAAGGGAAAAAAACTATTAAAGAGATAAAGTCAAAAATATCAAAAATATGTCACTTAGCCAATGAGGCAGTAAGAAGACAACCTTGAAGCTTTCGCAGCAAATGAGATCTGGGGAATTGCAGTAGTGCACCATGGGATAGGAGATAGCCTCGAGCCAGTAAAAGCTCTTGAGCTTTAGTATCGGCCGCTGAACCCATCCAGCAAGAATTACGGCGAGATAGGACTACATAACATCTGACAGTTAGTTCAAAGGAGACCACTTTGTGATCTGACTTGTTATTTTCTCTTTGTCCAGCCTAAACAGTAGAGCATCAGTATGTTTCACAATGGAGTCCCCTAAGACTAGAGTCCTGGGTAGTATTGGCTTGCCTTATGGGCTTTTTAGTTGAGGCTCCACTGGGTGTGGCTGTATGTGTATTGTTAAGTCTTGCTTTTTTTGAGGTTTTTTGGTTTGTTGAAGATGATGTTTGCAGGTGGAGTGTCTGGGAGGTCTTTGGGTTTTGGAATATTACATTTAAGTGCCTCAGTATAAGTTGGTCTAAGTGTGAGGTGCATACTTTGTGGTGGGTGTAGTGTGTATATTTCTGACAACTTGATTTTTATTGTGTGCTTATATGCGAGAACTTTACCTCCAGTAACAGTGTGTATATACATATCTCGCATAATGTATCTGTTTATTTAAGGATTAAATGGTTGTCAGTGAACATGAGACAATTGCTATATTGTCTCAAGATACCCACGTCCACCAAACTGGCTGTGGAGAAATTGGGAAGGTGCATATCCATAATGTTAGGTCTTTTATTAGGTGAGTTACAATGGTTGTGATGCATGTAAGATTAGAAGAGGGCAACTAAGGGTGCTTTTGGGATTAGGCACTAGACCAGGCAATATAATACTAAATTTAAGGGGCAGTGCTCCTCAATGTACAAACTAGTTTCTGTATGCTTATCTGTGCATAAAGTAGTTTCTCTATAATCCTTGAGATACTGGCTACAGTTTCAGAAGTAGTGCTATAGGAAATATTACCTCCTAGATATCTGCTACTACACAGGGCACTGCTAACTGCTGCTGCAAAAGGAAACGCTCCACACAAAACGTGCCAATTTTATTTAGGTACTAAAATACAGAAAAATGACTAAAAATCCCTTTAGCCAATAAACAACTACACTCACAGCTCTTCCTGTGTGTTTCTCGACTCAAGACAGATCAAAGTACCACCTACTGTCACCAGGTGAATAAACTCACTTTAATGTAAAAACAAAAAAACTGTACCAAGCGCAAAGCTATCCCAGTAATTTAAACAGCTAGCTAGTTACTGATAATAAGGTGATTTAAGGCAATGTAAACCAACAGCAAAGTGAAATAAGGCACTACAAGTCTACAACAATGCCAAACAATTTAAAATGTAGATTAAAATGTAAATAATTCAATGAATGAGCAGTAGTTGATTAAATAAATTCAAAACAAGTGCAAGTTCTTGAAAAATGTGTTTAGCTCTGCCTGGATGGCACTAGCTGCAAGAAAATCTCTTCTGAAACACAAGTGAGGACACCAAGCATTGCTGAGCTCTATGGAAATGAGCCACAAGCTGTGCAAATATGCTGAATTTATGCAGGCACTAAAAACACAGAATAATGACTAATAAGCCCACTGGCCAATAAGTGACTACAATCACAGCCCTTCTTGTGTGTTACCTAAATTGGACAAACCTGGCTACCATCAACTATTAAGTGAACAAACTTACTCCTCTTAACGTAAAAACACACAATTTATTTATTATTATTTTATTTTACATTTGTTAACCGGGATAGTCCGACTGGATACATTTCCTTTTTCAGCGGAGGCCCGGGGAGAAAAGCTCCAACAGAGTTACAATGACAATTTGATACACAAAATAGTAAATAAGATGAACAATAACAAAGAACATAGGCTATTTACATGCTAGTACAACACTACCATACTATATCTTATGAATACACTACTAATCATTAGAATATACATTAGTAACATACTAGCAAAGTCACAATAAAGTATATTACATGCAATGCTATCTCAGTAATTTAAACAGCTAGCAAAAGGCAAGGCAAAATAAGGTACTGCAAGTCTACAGGAATGTCAAACGGTTTAAAACGCACCAGAGAAAATTTATAATATGAGAGATTTCTCAAGTGCTATACTGGATGGATGATGGGTGGGCCACTCAGTCTTAGGATCTATGGAAAACATTAGAAGTTTGTAAGAGGAGGACCAGTTGCCTAGTTGAATGAGGTCATCCTGTAACTTGTCTTGCACTTCATTGTGGCCTGTTCTGGATTATATGACAAATGCATCATCAGCAAACATAACCAAGTTAAGGTTGAGGAGTTCCACAGGGAGTTCATTGACAAAGAGGGAGAAACGAAGCGAGTCTAGTGGAGATCCCTTGGGGACTCCAGTGTTAAGTGTTCCAATACTGGAAAGAGATTTATTATAATAAACTTGGAAGGTTCTGTCTTTCAGACAGATCTTGAACTAATGAATTGTGTTTTTGCTAAAGGTTAACGTCTTTGAAGCGTACTGAGAAACAGCCTATGGCTAACAGTTTGAAAGGCTGTCAACAAAGTACTGCTCTGATAATCCCTTTATTTGACCTGTGGTAAATGGAATCTCTTATCATTACAAGATCTATGGTGAATGTGCTAAAGGTTTATGCTGTGATGAGCATCACATAGAAAGTCATAGTAGTTAATGTGGTTTAATAGTTGCTTGAAGAGTTTTTTTAAATATTTTAGCTGGAGCACACAAGTTAGAAATAGGTCTGTAATCTTTAACATTTTTAGGGAATGAGATTATGAGTGTCTGAATACAGGAGTAACAGAACTGGAAGTAAGAGAAGTTAAATATATGAGTAAGGGGCTCAGCTATTTTCTAGAAGCCACCCATAAGAAAGTGGGATGCAGTTTGCTGAGTTTGGCATCTTTGATATTAAGTGTAAGGGAAAGGGACATTGTTTAACTGAGATTTGGGAGACGTGAAAGAGTCTTGCGAAAGAGGCTAGTGGGTACATTTGAAGGATTTTCCTGCTCAGAAGTGGGGAGATTATATCACAGAGAGCTATTTCTTATAGCCTTTATAGTGGGTGGCAAATGAAGAATACAGTCATTTGTAAAGGGTTTTGAAAAGGTCTTGCTTGTTTTACTGTAGAGACAAAAGAGCTCACTATTAATATATAAATATGTATAAAAAACCCTAATTTAGTCAACTGTGGCTAAGGCCGGCATCTGCTTAGTTAACACAGTTTGGTCAATTAAACACATGATCAACAGGTGTATGAAATCACATAATCCTTGGGGTTGAAGAATATTGGGGAATATGCCCTTTCCCTGGTATTGCGTAATCTTGAAGCTAATATATATATATATATATATAATATATATATATATATATATATATATATATATATATATATATATATATATATATGAGAGAGAGAGAGAGAGAGGAAGAGAGAGCAGGGGGTGGAAGAGGTGCACCCCTGCATAAAACTCTTTTTTTTTTTTTTTAACTTTTTTTTGTAGTTCTACTTGCATGTAGTGGGGGGGTGGGTATTCATTGCAGATGTACAGTGACATGTCAACATTTGGGTTTTCTACCTTTTATTGACAATGTTAGTGACATCAACAGTTGGGTATTTTGATTTAATTATATATATATATATATATATATATATATATATATATATATATATACACACACATAAGCAAATATCAGATACACTGGTCACCAATTTATATTTAATCTATAAAAAAAAAATCCTCTGACTTACTTTTCATTTAAAACACGTCACTGACTATATGCACCCAAACCATATAGGGTCTATGTTAAATCAGCGAACACTTAAAATAGCAAACCTGATTTATCGACCCTGTAAGAGCGAAAGCTGACAATCTGGAAGACACGGAAAAGCAATTTTTTTCCCAGGGAAAAAAAAAATCACTGTTCCACCAAAAAAAATAAAAAATTCAACCCCCCCCCCCCTTAAATATACCAACTCCAAGATCGCACCACAATGGAGGAAATGGCAAAGTCCTGAAAATGGCCTAGTGATTTTTTTCCCTGGGGAAAAAAATTGCTGTTCCCTGTCTTCAGGATTGTCAGCTTTCGCTCTTAAAGGGTCGATAAATCAGCGTTCACTGATTTAATATAGACCCCATATATACACATATGCTCACACATATGTAAATGTTTATTCTGGTCATTTTTTTTTCTAGGAAATAAAATTTGATACGAGACTGACAGATGGCAGTCATCATATTTACTCTACTGTATATAAAATTAGTACTGTTTAACCACCCCTAAATCTTTCCTTCCCCACCTCAAGCATTAAAAGCAGCAGTTTAAATGATAAAATTTGCATTGAATTTTTTATACAAAGATGTTTGCCTACTTTAAGTAAGGAAAAGCCATGCAATATGAGAACTATATATCTTCAGTTAAGAAAGTAGGTAAGAACAAAAATACAGGCAAGCGTGTGAGTTGTGGCCCTACAGCATGTGTGCTGAGTCTAATGGCATTCTCTAGTAATATGGATCCTTCTGCAAGGCAGTTGTTAGATGCCTCAGTGTTGGGAACTTGTGCTATGGAAAAAGCCCATTTGTCACTGCATCAGGTTATAGCGAACCTGAACAATGCAAGGCTGGAACACTTGTTACAGATGTCCAGGGGAAAATTAAAATTCTAGAGGCAAAATTGGCAGATTTTTAAACTCGGCTTATAGGAAAAACATGTGCCTGATGAGGGTTCAAGATAAAGCTGAACGGGGTAAAACACTGGGCTTTTTCAGAAGTATTTAAGAACAATTAACTGCTTTGAAGAGTCTAACATCACTTTGGAGCAGACCTCTTAACTGTCACTATTTTGCTGGAAAATTCCTGTTTTCAGGGCTGATATAGAATGTCCCTATTTTTGGAGGTATGTCCCTATTTGCAGGCTTGAGTTACCCCTTCAAACAAATTTCTGCATCCCCCAATCACATGTGGTTTTTGAAGCCATCTAGTACACAAAAAAACACACTACATGACCAACATACTAGTGCCAACAATCCTTTAAAAAAGAGGGCATACATCTTATAACACTTTTTCTGAAATAAAAATAAATTAACTTATGTGATAGAATTCTGCAGTAGAGTTCATTAAAGTCTACTGATTTTAACATTCTGATACTGTGCTCATATTTTTCAATAATTTTTGTCACTCTCTTGTTTTTTAATCTTGTTTCTGAGTAGTAGCCCACATTCCTACTGGAAGCTGGGAGAGTTATGTGCTATTATTCAAATTTTACACTCATTAGATTCCCAGATTTTTAGCTGGATGTCAAGGGCCTTTGTTTTTGTTTTCAATGTCTGCAGTTTGAAATGTATGGTTCGTAGGGGGCTCTTAGGATTTTTTGGCGTGACTTTTTTGAAAATTGGAAATGACTTAGCAGATAAAGGTGCATTTAACCATATTTGCAGGGAGAGAGAGAGAGAGAAAGAAAACCTGTTGTGGTGTGGAAGCTGAATAAGAAACTGTTACGTTCCAGTGTACGAGTGATAGCAGATAACGCTGCATTTCACAATATTTGCATAGGGAGGGAGATAGATAGAGAGAGAAAGTCTTGTCCCTGGTGTGGAAGCAGGATGAGAAAATGTTAATGTTACAGTTTATGAGTATGTACCGCTAAGGACTTTATCCTGGAAAGTATACAGGTTAAAAATGTACAATTCAAAATGAGTTACCTGACATTTTTAAGATTTTATCTCCTTTCAGCGTTCAGATCTTCCAAGGGTATAGCAAGGTATACTGGTATATTTTGTTTGAGTACCAGTGTTGGGACTTATGAATGATACAGTGTAGGTTAAAATTTTTTGAGCTTTATTTTTCAAAAATAAAGTTTTGTGGTTAGCACAGATATGCTACTTTTTTTTCTTCACATTACAAGCATTGAAAAGCAGATTCATGCTTCTATGCTGTAGTATTAATTAAGGAGACCTAGGATAAGTATCTGAATTGGGAAATTATTTAACATTTGTTTACCAGGAATGTCTGACTTGGAACAAAGCCAATTTTCAACAGAGGCCTGGGGAGAAATGCTCTAGATGCATGTGTTTATGAGGTAGGAGGAAACCGAAAAACACGGAAGAAACCCACACGAATGCAGGGAGGACATGCAGACTCCATACAGAAGGCAGCCCAGCCGAAAACTGAGCTGGAGAACCTCTTGCTCTGAGGCAACAATGCAACTGCTGCACCACTGTGCCGCCCGTGGACTTATTTGAGGGGCAATTAAGAAGAAGATAATGACACTGATCAGTAAGAGATGGCTTTATTAAATATGCAGACAGACTGCAGGGAGTAATAGTACCACTTCTTTAAACAAGTGGTGAGTTTATAAAAGTACTTCTTCAATACTTCAGTGCTAGTAATGTAGAAAAAATGCATGGCTAAAAAACATTTCTGCCTCTGTTTGGGAATTGGTGGAGGTACATTTATTTTTATCTCCACAAATTGCTGAGAGTCATTTTATGTGACATAATAGTACGTTTTATTTTACATTCTGCAATATTCACTGTCACAAAGTATCTTCTTCTTCGACGATTGTAAAAAGACATACTTGGCTGGACATTTCAAGTAGCGTGAATACAGAGTTAAAATCTTTTGAATGTAAAATGTGGGAATCTTGTACTAAACTAAGAACTGCTTTATTGTGCACAGAGGATAACAACTGTCATAAAATTATCAGAGTTATCAAGGGTCTACTTATTCCTTGGAAGGAGTTAATAAAGGTTTATATGATTCTGAGACGATTGATTCACAGGTTTTTAATTATGATAAATAAGAGCACAACTGATTTTATACAAAAAAAAACACATATGATAAATGCTGAACATGGCAAATTAGTGAGATTTGGCTATTGATTTGTTTTTTCAGGCTCTTTTGCTGGAGGAAGGAAAAGCTTAGCGACAATTCTATTAGCAGCAGGGGTAACATTCCATTTAAGAGACAGCTTAGTTAGCAGGAGGGCAGATTCATAGTAGTCAAAAGAAAACAAAAGCAGGATAGGTACATCGGAGGACATGTGAAGGCCCCTGCTGTCAACATTTTTTTTGAACTTAAGAAAATAATAAAGCAGTTCTTGGGCTGATTGGATTATTTGTGAATTTAACTTGGTTATCTGTGTGCAGGACAAGCGGTGAAGTCCTCATTCTATGATGATTCTTAAGATGAGGAAATACTTAAACAGTCTTGGCAGTTAGATGGGGCTAGAGTATATCAAAGAGACATGGGCAGCTTGTAGCATACACTTTACGTATTACTCCAAACTATATGAAAAATATTTTCAGACTGATAGGGTGTATTTATCAAGGGAAGATTGTTACACAATACAGGAGACTGTTACATGATATGGGTTTTGGAGATGTTTCCAGTTACCCTCTCTGATCAAGCTGTAATTATGGTTGATATTAAGGATTAACTAAAACTAAAACCTTAGAGTCTTACCAATGAGTTTTGAAATTTTTGAAATGTTTAGAAATGTTGAAAGACAATTAGGCTAGTAGACAATGAGACTGGTGGAATGGGAAAGAATACATTTTGTGATTTGGGACAAGTACAAGGAAAAATTAAGAAAGGAAATATGGATTTCACTTAGAGGAAAAGTTAATTTGATACCTCTATGATGGAAAAGTGGTTGGGGTGGCTGAAGCAAAATCAATCACAGCAAGCTGAAACTGTACAGGGGTGGGAGAGACATGAAAAAGGGGTAAGTAGAAAATGAATGAGAATTTAAGATGAGAGCTATACAGAGGGTTTACTTAGATGATTTCCCCAGGAGTTAGAGACTTTTAGCTGTAAAGATGAGGTAGCAGGCAGCAGAGTGATTAGTATATCAGATTAATGATTTAGAAACCGGTACAGTAACAGTTAATCCTGGAAATATTTTGAGTGGCAGTATTCAGAGGAGGAAAAATATTCACAGGGAAAGATAGAAATAAATCAGTTCTTTGTAGCATGCAGTCTAAAAAGCCTTTCTAAAGAATAAGAAAAACATCTGATTGTACATGTCATTATAGAGGAATTAATGTGAATGGCTCATGGACTGCAAAGGATAAGTCTTCTGGATTAGTTGAGTTTATAGATGAGGAATATTAAGTGGGAATGCAGATTCTGAAGTGGATACTATAAAAGAAGTTTTGAAACCAACACTGTTCTGTCTGCCTCCTGAAAATATATATCTTTTTTTAGTTATCTATTTTTACTTTGTTAACCAGGTTGGTCCCACTAGGCTAGTGGCCTCTTTTCAGGGGAGAACTAAAGTGGCATTTCTACTACTAGGGGAAAGTTGGGCACAATCTCATGGAAAATTTCCCTATTCTTCGGAGCTAATAGATGGTACTGGAAGGCTCCTATAGCAGCAAGGAAGAGGCCTAACACATGCAGCAACATGGAGGAGCAGGACAGAAAAGCTACAGAGAGTTTGGAGGTGGAAAATGAGAATTTTCAGAAAAATTTTTCTCAATATGGATCAGAATTTAAACAAAGATTCCTGTGTGGTAGATGTTACAAATGAGCAACATTTACCTGTCTCCATGGAAAAGGACGCAAGTCTGCTGAAGTGGTGCAGACTGTGACTCTCGTGCACTGACCCAGTAATCAAGGAGCCTCAGTCTTCACTACTGGCAACAGTGAGGGATGTACACAATGGGAGGATGACAAGTACACACACAGTAAAGTACAGTTTCCCTTAACAGCGTACAGAGATTACAGTTAGTCTGGGGGCTGGTTTCTCCCTCTTTCTCCAGATCCCCAATAAGAATCCCCACTAGCACAGCTATAGGGTTAAGATCTCAGCTGAAGGGTCAAGCTAAGACCTCCAGCACCCTCTCTGCTCAACCAGTGCTTCGTGTCCCTGCCCAAGTAGCTGACACACACACTTTGAGATTTGATTTATATACAAACACACACACACGGGGAAGGCTGCCACAGGTTTACTAGCTATGCCCCCTTCTGACCAGACTATAAGGAAATTATCACTGCCACCAACCCCTCCTTATCAGCTACCAGAAGGCCCTTATAAAGGGTGACCAATCCTACTATGTAATGTTACTATTATGCAAATGGTAAGTGTGACCAAGAGCAAGGCTATTTAGGAGTGGCCAGTACAGTGTCACCACATACATATGCATGTACCCTAAGAGCTTAAATATGTCTCACAAGTGTCAGCCACAAAGATAGGTTTAAATATATTTAATAATAAAAAAACAGGCAATCCTCAATAACTCAACACAGTTACTTCACAGATCAGAATCACAGGAAATATTTTAAAACATTGCAGGACAGTCTCAAATAAATACAGAAAACAACTAAACTAATCTTTACTATATTCTATGCCCTAAATAACTTACTTACGGAGCAAGGCAAATTTAGACGAGTGTTGATTAGTGGATGTTTCTAGGTCCAAGACAAGATACAAAATGTGTAAACCAAGCAGAAAAAGCAGCAAATACTTAAACGAATACCACACAAAACTGGCCAGTAGTCCACCAATAGTTATTTTTATTAAAATACACGATAATTCTCAATGCACGATTATTCTCTAGTGCCTCGGCTATAAAAACCTTTAACAGAGTATAATCACACACACTAAAACCTAAGCTTATATACTTTTGAACTATGTGAATTAATTCATTAATAAAACAATTAATTCAATTACAATTTACTTAATTGCATTACACCAAACATTTCCAAGTGCATTCTTGATTCAAGCCCCTAGGGCTCATAGTATCAAACTTCAGAATCAACATAGTCCCTTTTTTTCTTAATACATTTTTTGTATGTTGGTCACCCACAGTTTTATTTCCAGTGTCCTTGCAGACTTCCTTTATTTCATCCCTCAATTTTTGTTTTTTAAAGTGTCCCTCTCCACCAGTATCTGGACCCATTCTAAGCTGCATTTATGTGCAGCTGCAACCCATCTCTCATAAAACACTTTGTCTTCCACTGAAGACAAGTCAAATGGGGTAGAGGGATTCTTTGTTGCTCTTAGCCCCCTAGGTGTAACTTCTAATTCCACAAACCTTTGGAGGCTTTGAATATTGAGGAATACTGCAGTTTCTTTGAAGAACAGCTTTTTAGCTTGCACGAACATCTCCTGTACCTCCAGTACTGCTTGACATCTCATTTTTACCACCAATATGGGAGAAGGGATTTTGTTGTTTAGTTCTCCTTTCTTCTTCCCATTTACTAAAAACCAATGTAGTGGGTTCTGACACATTAACATTCTCATCTCTGCTGCGAGTGTTAACAGCTGTACCAGAGACACCTACTCCTCCTTTCACTGACGTCAAAAAATTATCAATGGATTTCTGCTTTAAATCCATAGAGGTTTCTCTGAAGATTCTCGGCAGAGCCGTATACTAATCACTGGCCATATAACTATGTAAACCACACAGAAAAAGCAGCAAATACTTAAACAAATACCACATGAAACTGGCCAGTAGTCCACCAATAGTTATTTTTTTTTAAAATGCATGATAATTCTCTAGCGCCTCGGCAATAAAAAGCCTTTAACAGAGTATAATCACCCACACTAAAACCTAAGCTTATATACTTTTGAACTATGTAAATTACTTCATTAATAAAACAATTAATTCAATTACAATTTACTTAATTGCATTACACCAAACATTTCCAAGTACATCCTTGATTCAAGCCCCTAGGGCTCATAGTATCAAACTTCAGAATCAACATAGTCCCTTTTTTCTTAATACATTTTTTGTATGTTGGTCTGTCATGAATTCATTAATTTCTACTTTTTCTAAAATAGTCGCTTGTAACCCCTCTGGGTTACTATTATGAAACTCCTTAAAATGAACTGCTACTGGACTAGTTAATTTACTTTTCCTAATATCTCTTATATGTTCCTTGAGCCTACATGCAAATTGTCTTTTGCTTTCCCCCACATAAAATTTTTTACAGGGACATTTTAAACCATAGATGAGATTTTCTCCATATTGCAACTATAAATGCCTCTTGCTTGAAACTTTTTACCATTAACATATGTGAATTATTTTACTATAAACTTACATATGCTACATTTTCCACATGAAATGTGCCTAACATTTCTGGGAATACAACTAGCCCTGTAAAAGGCATACTAAACTTCCCATGTACTAAAAAATCTTTTATGCTTCTACCTCTTCTAAAGGAGAAGCTGATGTTCTTGTTTAGTAAAAAATCAACTTCCCTTTTTAATCTTGTCCAAGAATATTTTACTTCTTCTTTTACTACCTCTGAAAAAACTGAATATGTTGATGTAAAATAAATACATTCCTTTTCTCTTCTATTTTCTTTATTTTCCTGTATACAAAATGTACAGACTTTCTCTGAGAGAGTTCTTAAATTACTATCACACATTACTGCTGGGTCAGCTTGGATGACATCACTCTTTGTCATCTGCCTCCAGTTCCCAGACTAACAGGTACTGACAGACTTTTTACCATCTGTGTGTTTGAAATGTGCAGCTGTTAGGAAGTCACAGAGTAATAAAACACTTTACATTTTAAACATAGTAAATACTTCTCTCCAAGACGGTACAAAAACTTCTAGTTCTAGACATCCTTTCTTCTTACTCCATTAACTAACTTTTATAGCACACCGTAAAGCACTTAATTTCAACTTATTTTCTTGACGTTTTGTAAGTTAATTTTTCTATGTTCCAGCATGGTATGCTGTGGTTACATTCTGGAAGCTCAGTACATAACATACAGTTCTGTATAAATCATAGCAATATTTACAAATAACATAGAATAATTTACAAAATTCCAGCTGGCTGGGCTGACAGCATCACATAGATAACAAAACTGGCATCAGGAGGGCTTACAGATGATGTTCTGTTAAAATAATCGAGCAGGATGATCCAGGTGACAGTTCTGCTGTTTCACAGGGTGAGATGGCAGGTAACTTTTTCAAAAGTGCTGAGGATGGTAATGTGGAAAAGAAACCAGGTGATGAGGCAGCAGAGAATGCAGCAGTTACAACTTATGCAGAAGTAACAGAAAGTAAAAGCAAAGCAGTAATAAACTGAGGTGTCTGGTTTTGTAGCAGTAGAAAATGCAGTAACTAAAACTTATGCAGCAGTGACAGCAGGCAAAAAAGGAGAGCAGCAACAAATTGTAAGCAAACTGTCATTAAAAAGAAGGATGACTAGTCAAAGCCACCCCTGTGTTGCTTACAGTTTTTTCAGTATGATCTTTTGTTACATTTAAATCTTACGTATTACTAAATGCCATTAAAATGCACTCCCATTTAGCTGGCACACACTGTAAGAACACCAAAGGCTCCCAGTGAGACAAAACAAATGCACAAGAGACCTCAGGAACACATTCTGCAGATTTATTTTTGTCAAATAATTCCTGTAACATTCCACTGGACAAAATACTACAAAATGCAACACAACTGCTTTTTTTGTTTTTAGCATTTGTGTGGCATGGTATGAGGTGTTTTTGTTGGTTAAAACAGGAAAAGGAATAAAAATAATAAAGGAGAAATTATGGTATGAAATTTGAGAGTGGGAAGTATTACCGTTGTGGAGGGATCATATAACCATGAAAGACTAAAAACTGGTCTGAATGGTGGGTTACATTTAAAAAGTATAAAAAGTGTTTTTCCAATGGAATGATAATGTAAGATGTGATGCCCTTGCACTGGCCCAGTAATCAAGGAGCCTCAGTCCTTACCACTGGCAACAGTGTGGGACGTACACACTTGGAGGATGACCATGTACACACACAGTAAAGTGCAATTTTCTTTAAGAGTACACAGAGACCACACAGTCTGGGGCTGGTTTCTCCAGATCCCCAATAAGACTCTCCACTGGCACAGCTATAGGATTGAGATCTCAGCAGAGTGACCAAGCCAAGACCTCCAGCGCCATCTCTGTCCAACCAGTGCTTCGTGTCCCTGCCCAAGTAGTTGACACACACACAATTTGAGATTTGATTTAGATACAAACAAACATACACTCCTGTGAAAGGCTGGCACATGTTTACTAGCTATGCCACCTTCTGCCCGGACTATAAGGTAGTTTCTACTGCCACCAACCACTCTCATCAGCTAGTTTTAAGGCCCTTAACAAAGGGTGTCCAATCCTACTGTGTACTGTTACTATTAATCCAAATGGCAGTCTGACCAAGCAAGGCTATTTAGGAGTGGCCTGTACAGTGTCACCAGATACCTATGCAAGTACTGTACGAGCTTAACCATGTCTCCAAATATAAGCCACAAAGATAGGTTTAAATATATTTAATAATTAAAAGAACAAAACAATATTCAGTACACAGACACAGTTACTTCAGAGTTCATAATCACAGGAAATATTTTAAAACAACATTGCAGGACAGTCTCAAATAAATACAGAAAACACCTAAACTAATCTTTACTATATTCCTAACTATATCTAAAAGAGATGCTGTGCCCTACATCTTACTTACAGCAAGACAAGTGCAGATGGTGATGATGAGTTGATGTTCTTGTTAGGTCAAAGACAAAATACAAAATGCACAGTATCTCTCTGACAGAGTTCTTAAATTAATATCAAATATTAATTTAAGGGTTAGCTTGGATGACATCACTTTTTGTCATTTCACTTAAGTGTGAATGTGTCTTTCGGCTTTTCCCAGTTAGGGGTCGCCACCGCGGAACGCTGGTCAGTTAATGATTGGCAGTAGATTTTTACATGCTGAGTTGCCGGCCCTGATGCACAACCTTCAACAAAGGTACACCCATTCACGCATGTCTCCACACAGAAGACGCTCTGAGAATTGAACAGGACAACGTCTTACTGTGAGGCGACAATGCTACCGCAGCACCACCACCGCAGTGTCATTTGACTTAAGTACTCAAGCTAAACCCCCACTGTTGCATTTGACATCATCTTGTGAAAAATACATAGCCTTCAGATGTTTGCAGTTGCTAGAACAAATAAAACAATAGAACACTTACAAAACAATGCAGAAGGTACCCTAGTTCTAGACATCCTGTCTCCTTGCTGCATTGAAACTAGCTTTTATAACACAATCATAAAACAATTTAATTTCCACTTATTATTTGACGTTTTGCAAGTTAATTCTATATGTTCCAGCTTCTACTATTAAAACATACATTCGCACAGGCATATAGTTTATATACATTTCTGTTCTTTTCCAGTACGGTACACTGTGGACACATGCTTGAAGCTCAGTACTGTACAAATCCTGCTCAGCACACACTTCTGTACCAGTAGTTTAAAATACACATAACATACAGTTCTAATACATTTGGTAACACAAGCAATTGCATCATGCTGAAATTCACAAATGACTTATAACTATTTATGAAATTCCAGATAGCTGGGCTGGCAGTGTCTCCTTTTGTTACATTTCTATATAAATCATATTAATATTCTCAAATGACGTATAATTATTTACAAAATTCCACCTAGCTGGGCTGGCAGTATTTCCCTTGTGTCACATAAGAAATGAAGATAAAGTAAAGTATGGGAAAATGTATAGAAATGTATTAGATAATTTAGACAATTTAAAAAAGCATTATTATGTGGAAAAATATATAAAGAAATTAAGAAAAACTTAAGGCATTACTGTTTAGGCAGAAATATTATTTACAGGGGAGAAGAGAGGAGGTATCCGCATGTTTGGTTAAAATAATAACTGAGGATATTAAAATAATGAGGGCAATGAAAAAAGAGAGATAAAAAGAACACAAGAGCAAATTATTAGTATTGTAATACAGTGTGTTAAAATATGTATAAGAGTAAAAATGAAAGAAAATAACTGAGAATCGAAAGTAAAAAAAAAAAATCCGGAATGAGTTAAGGAAAATGGAAGGACTTTGGAAAGTAAATGCTGATTCACTATCTGACTAAGATGGTATTGGGTATGGAATGTACAAGAAATTAGTAGATTGGCAAAGACAGTATTTTGTAAATGTACTGAATGAATGGTTGAAGGAAGGATTTGTTTATGAAGAGTTATTTAGTGAGATATTAAACATTTACATGGAATAAAGATGAGAAGAGTGAAATTAAAAATTAGAGCCCTTTGACATTAATTAATGCATATTATAAACATTTTTATGAGAATAATACAGAGGTGAATGTAAGGACAGATAAATTTTAAGGAAAAAAGTATATGTGGTATAAAAGGGAAGGGATGTCAAGAATTGTTATTGGTTGTGAAAGAAATCGTGAGTGCTATTATAAGTAAAAGGGAAGAAGTGAAACTTATGGTAGGTAATATTAACAAGGCGTTTGCTACAGTGGGCCCAATGCTTTGTATGATTTTATGAAGTATGGAATAGGTAATAGAATTAGGAGTGTGGGTATGTCAGCGTATCAAAACAATAGAGTGAGAATGTTAGTGAATGGGTGTCTGAGTCAAGAAATATGAATGGAGTGGTAGAGACAAGGATGTCCCATGAATAGAATATTGTTTGCATTGGTAATGAATGAAATAGCGAGTGAAATAGCTTATAAAATGAAAGATGCTAGATATGTGTTGCAAAAGGAGGTGGTGATTCCAGTAGTTTTGACATACACAGATAATATAATTGTAGCTGCTAAGAACAAAATATGAATGAGGGAAGCATTGGTTTGTCTGAATGGATGTTTAAAAATGGTAATGACCTTCAATAAACATAAAAATAAGGGTTTAGGTAATGTAGTGAAAATTGTGGGTGTGTATTTTTTAATGAATGAGGTTTCTTTGCTAGGGATAAAATTTGAGAAAAATGATCTAGTTATGCAATGGGAGGGTTTGATAAAAGAAATGAAAGAAATATATTTTCTGTGGAGTACATACAGATTAGCATTCAGGGAAAAGGGTTTATCCGATTAATTCTGTATTGAGAAAATAGCATATATGTCAAATTATTTATATGATCCCACTAAAATATGAAAAGGAAATTGAGCAATTGTTGCTTTCCTTCATATAGGGTTTAAGATTAAACCCAGTGAAAAGAGGTGTGTTTTTTATGAGTGAAGATGAAGTGGGATTGCAGCTACTAAATCCAGTTGTTTATTTGGCTTCTTTACACTTGTATAAAGTATTAAAGTAGGTAAAGGAAGAGAATGAGAAATTAATAATGAGAATGTTTAAATGTAAGTGCATAAAGTTCTGAGATAATGAAAATAAGTAAAAGACAAAAAATATTTAAATGAAATTATTATTAAGAAAAAGTACTAACATGGAAAATAAAAATTGATGACACAGAGAAAAATAGAAGGATGTGGTATAATAATGTGATAAAACAATATTATTATGTAAATCCATATGAAAATTTACCAGAAGAAGTGAGTAAACCCATGAAGGTCAGGAAAATAGTGTGCTAAGACAGCAGAGTATCAGGATTTCCTATGGACAGTGGTAATAAATAAGTTACCAGTAAAGGGGAATATGCCATCTAAAAAGAAAGTTGATAGTGTAGTTATTTTGTAGGGAGGAAGAGACAACAGAGCATGTTTTTTGAAATGTACAAGTGGTGAAACTCTGGAAAAAGTTGTGTGAAGAAAATTGTTTTGAGAATATTACTTACATAAACAATATAAACATGAATATGATTATGTATGGCTATTATAAGAACAAGAGGAAAGAATATGTCAGAAGAGTAGATAAGAATTCATTTTATGTAATATGTGTACTTAGAATGAAAGACTAAACAACATTTGTTAATGGCAAATGGATTTTGACAGATATATTGCCAAAAATTAGATTATGGTTATTGAAGAAGGATTCGAGATCAGTTATGGACAAAATAACAAGAAAATGTTATAAGAAAAATGATAAATAGTAAAACATGTAGAAATTAATATATATGTGCCTGTAAATATGTACATTTTGTAAATATGTAAATGTGTTTTTTATGTTGTGTAAAATAAAGGACTCCTACACTTTTTCATAAGTACTGTGAGATCTTTCACATCCACCTGAGCTACCACTACCTGAAGTTGAAGGGGACCTTGGTTGAACATCTCATTCCAAGGAGAGCAGACTCAGAAGTGCAGCATTGCAGTGTCAGATCCAATCCCCTGGAGTGGGAACAGAACCATTAACCCTCTAGTCTTCCAACATCAAAGGTAAGTGTGCTTACCCATTGCACCACTGATACTGCTTAAGATGTAGTTATTTAGTATCTTTAATACTGAAGGAAGATAAGGACCCATACAAAGCTAGCTCATTCAGACCTATTTTAGTTCTTAACCAAGGCTTATAAAACAATTATGACATTATTTGCTTCCAGGCTGGCCTTGACGGTCAGTCTGAATACCAAGAAACCATTTGATAGACTCATATGGGATTATTTGGTCAAGGTTTTGGAAGCATTTAAATTTCCTTTACATTTTAGGAAGTTGTTGAGTAGTATCTATAAAGGAGTTGTCTGCTCCATTTTGTCTATTTAGAATGACTAAACAGGGTTGGGCGGCCATGGTGGTGCAGCGGTTAGCGTTGCCGCTTCACAGCAAGAGGTTCTCCGGTTCAATTCTCGGCTGGGGTGTCTTCTGCATGTCCTCCCTGTGGTCACGTGGGTTTCCTCCCACATCCCAAAGACATGCAGTAGGTGGACTGGACACTGTAAATTGGCCCTAGGTGTGAGTGTGTGTGTGTGTGTGTGTGTGTGTGTGTGTGTGTGTGTGTGTGTGTGTGTGTGTGTGTGTGTGTGTGTGTGTGTGTGTGTGTGTGTGTGCCTTCTCTGGAAGGTTGGGCACCGGGCTGGCAACTCGACACCGTAAAATTCCACTGCCAATCATGAGCGGACAAATGATCTGCTGTGGCGACCCCTGACCGGGAAAAAGCCGAAAGAAGAAGAAGAGTGACTAAACAGGATTGTCATCTCTCTCCCACTTCTCTTTGCTGTAGTCTTGAGGTTGACTGATGTTGGGTTTCTAATGAATGGATGAATGTCAAATTAACATTATGTGCAGATGATATGTTAGTCTATTTAGGTAATTCATACCTGTTGGGTAGGTTATTTGATAGCGTTGCCAGGTATGGTATATTATCATGGTATAACTTTAATACAGCTAAAACACAATTAGAGGTAAAGAATTCTGAGTGCATCCTCGGACTGGGGGACTCACTATCCATAGCTGTAGGAAAATGAGTGAATTTAGTATTTATGGGTTTGCTTGTTCTCCTTATTACAAGACATGTTTAAGATGCCTTTTGTGAGATTAAGTTGAAGATTGGACCAAAAAATCTAGACAGTTCAAATATTTGTGCTGTCATTGGCATTACTTACTATTTAAGTAATTTTGCTTGACCCTGGGAAAGTCTTTTGTAAATACATTACGAATTTGTTATCAACATTCTTTTGTAGTATGTAGAAACCAGTACTTTCCTGTGGAAAACTGTTGTTACCTATGGATGTTTGTGTGGGTGGGCTATTGCTCACTGATTTGCATGATTACTGGAAAGTGGCACCAATGAAAATATTTAGTATTCAGAATATGCATGGTAGCCCCCTACTTTGAAAGATGGCAGCTGTGGCTCCAGTGCCCTTGGAGGGCTGTGACCTATTTCATATTCTTTTTTTAGAGCACTGTTTTCTCTATGCAGCTGAATATCAGCTGACCCCAGTGACTCTCCTCATGCTCTGATTCTACTTACTCTCTCCTTTTAATTCCCACAGATTTTCTCCACAAAGGTTGGGAATAGTGAGAAGAATGACGTGTTCTGATGGAAAATCATACTGCTGCCAGGGTTTTTTACTTTAATCCCCAACCATCTGCATGCCCAGCAATATTCTGAGGAGTACACATACAGTGACCAACAGTGCTAATCTTCCCCTCTGTTATGAAAAGGGCTGACAGCAGCAGGTTGCTCTGTCCATCCTCAGCAACACTCCACGGTAGTTTCTCCAGTCTCCATCAGGGAAATCGTATCACTTTGTGTGTTCTGGGCATGCACCCCCTTTTTACTCCTCCTGGATGAACACACCTGTCTTCTCCTGCCATTGCCTTAGAAACCTGAGCCACTATTTATTCATTCAAATATATCCAGGTGAAATCAGAACTCAGAATCAGAGATTTCTAAAAATCAGAAAAAAATACTGTAGCACACACAGTATTTTCTGTTAAAGAATAACAAATTATTCCAAAATTCTTTACATAAAATCAGAACTAATGGCTAAGAAAAAACAATAACGTAATTATTACGTTTCTGTCTGCAGAATGAAGACCTATCTGTCTCTGTGATGTGACCATAGGAAAAGGGATTACAAATGCTGTACTATGCCTTATGAATAATCTAAGCACAGTGAATCTTAGAAGCAGGGTATCTTTGTTGAGTTCCTATTCTTTGATATTAGCTCCCATTTGCTAATGCTTGTGTATTTCTGTTGCCATTGTGTTTGCATTGTACCACTTTTAGGAACAGTTTCAGTGGATATTTACACTGAGCTTACTTTATAGGCTTGTAGGTTCATAGCTCAATGCTAAGTTGTTGATCCTGAGGACCATTTGTAGCCTAGCCACAATACCACAAATTGTAGGTATCCATTGACATGACTAATTTATGACTAGTTTTGAGCCATATTCATGAGGGCTTGAGAGGTCAGCCCCAGGTCGTATTTATGACTGCCCATCCATTCATTCAGGTTGCATTTAAAAAAGGGTCAGGGAGCTACTTTGCTTCACATCCAAAGGATGCCTATTTCATAAGAGCAGGATTATCTGGGATATATATCTATCTCGCCAACAGGTCCTATTTATGCTTTCATAGAAGTTAATATTTCTTGAGCGAGTGTTGAGGGTATAATTAATTTTGTGGATGTACTGGAGGTTGCATAGGACTGGATTCTATGAAGCTTTGTAGACTAGACAAAGGTCACCTCTCAAGAGTCTCTATGAAATTGAAAAGAGAAAGCACTTTAAGGCAGACTGGAAATCAAGCCCTTGATTATCTTTGTGAGAAAACTCTGTGGTCTGCTAAGCTGGGTCATATGCTTCGATAGGTACATACACAAGGAGTCATTGCAATCTATTAAGGGCCTGAAACAGGAGAAGTAGAGAGGGATGATAACTTCCTTAGAACTGGAAGAAATACCCTCGGTGATTAGTCTGGCATGGTAAAAGGATTTCCTAAAAACAGTGGGTACGTGGTAATCAAAGGATCATTTGTTGTCAATGAAAGTGCCCAAGTCCCTAACAGCTGAGTCAGCTTTCAAAGGGGTGTCACCTATGCAGTAGGTGCATGTGTCCCAGTTTTGCCTAAGGACACAGTACTGTATTTCCTGGAAGAAGGCACAGATGTTAAGGTTGTGAGCTATAGCTGTGGTACAGGGCATGATTCCCTCAACCTCTTCTGTGTGAACTTGAGCAAGTCTCTTAAGCAGATATTGCTCCCAGGTTGCCTGTGAAAAGTGACTGTATGTCCAGTGGACTTATCTGGCTAACAAAAGTGTTGTCATTATTATTATTATTTATTTTTAGGCCATGGTACAAGCACCATTTATTGGTGAGTGTTAGTCCCTCTTGAAGAATCTGAAAGCCATATGAGG
The DNA here is from genome assembly GCF_019279795.1 of Protopterus annectens. Classification (NCBI taxonomy): domain Eukaryota; kingdom Metazoa; phylum Chordata; order Ceratodontiformes; family Protopteridae; genus Protopterus; species Protopterus annectens. The sequence continues at coordinate 987,640,491 of NC_056734.1, read as the reverse complement.
AACAGATTTCAGCTCCAAGTTGAAAAAGCTTAGCAGCAAGTTTACCAGACAGTGTCTGGCAATGACAAGAAGTAAGCCTTTCAAGTTATCAGGGCCCACGTACAAGTGTTTTTGGCCTTGGAGAGAACATTTAGGACCTGTTCAGAGGTGATTAGAGGGGTGATATGAGTGTACTAATAAGTTGGGGAACGTTAGGAGATAGGGAAATAAAGTTAGAAATGGATTTGTCTGCTAATATGTTAACTATGTCCTTAGAAGATGAGTAAGTGTTGTTATGTATTTAGATCACATTTTGGCCATAAAATGTTTGTGGTCTCACTGATTCTATATGTAAAAAGAAAAGGAAAAGCCTTTTTATTCAAAGTAATCCACTGTTGTATTCTTGTAGGTATTTTGTGGGTGGACAGATAACCAGAGTAGAATATCCTTTTGCATTCAAAAAAGACATGTTTTACAGTCACACTCCCCCCACATTTAAGAGACAGACTTGCCCCTTTTAATTGAATCTTATACCTTAACAGGGCTTTCACTATTAGCTTCCCATGATCTAAGGAATAATTCCTTAAGTCATTACTTCAGTAAGTTTTCCCATGCTGGCACCTTGTCGTATTTCTGTACAATTGTATCATGTCACTGCCTTCTAGTAACAATATATTTACTCCACACTTCTTTCCAACAATGATTTTTTTTTTGTTTTGCAATAAAAAATGCCACTCCCTTATGCAGTTTGTTTTCTCATTCTTTGTTTAAACTTATCTAAGCCTAAAACTTTTCCCCTCAAAATTTCTGTTTTACCATTAATTGAATCATACATCATACTGAGTCACCATTTTCAGACAAAATTTCTCTTCAGCTTTAAAGAAATCACCGACTACTTTCCTTCTTGTTACACCATTCCAGTATTGTTTCTTGTAAGTTGCCAGGAAAAAAACGGTCACTGTGAACAGAATACATAATGGTAAGTTGTATGTAAGGACTGGAGGCTAGGAAGTAAATTGTCACTGACTTGGCATATAGGTTTTCATCCACCTTCATTTTTTCACCTTCCTCATGCAGTAGTAGTTTAAACAGTCATTGCATACTGAAGGACCATATATACGGAAGAATAAATGTATTGTAGCATTCTGGAACAGGGTGTAGTTGGAAGTGAGAAACAAGTACTGGCCAACTAATAAAAACACAGATTTGGCAGCACTTGAACTACAGTAGCAGTCAATTATTTTTTTCTAAAACCAATGTTTATATTAGTGTAGGCAAGAAGGGAACTGAGGCAGTATGGTGATGCAGTGGATAGCATTGCTGATTCACAGTGCATGATTCTGTGATTTGGTAAACAAGTTTAGGTCTATGTCAGTTATTTCTTGGGTCTGTGGTTTCCTCGTATATCCTAAAGACAAAGACCAGGAGAGTAGGTGCATTGGCTAGAATCAGAACTACCCCAGGGGTGTGAGTGTGATTGTGTGTGTGTGTGTGTGTGTGTGTGTGTGTGTGTGTGTGTGTGTGTGTGTGTGTGTGTGTGTGTGTGTGTGTGTGCACGTGTGTGTACATATTCAGACGGTCTGGGGTCTTATCCAGAATTGTTTCATGCTAAATGTATGTTGCTTGTTGAAGTAGGATTTGGCAGCCTTCAGCCCTGAAGTGAATAGAGTGGGCAGTGAAATTGAATGAGTGAACACGACAGGTACAGCAAGACACAGTGAAAAAAAAAACAGTAAGACATAGTGATAACAGCAGTTTCATGATTTTAGTCAAAATATATCATATATACTGTATCATAATTTGAATGGGGTTTCCAGACATGTGAGATATTCAGGTGTATAAAACATCATGTTTTGCATAATCTGGAGTGTTTTTATTTAATGAATATCTGTTGCAGATCCAGTTAATGGAGATAAGATGCTTACTTTACTTCTTTGGGTAGTGTGTTTTATAACTTGGTTTTTAGTCATGAGAATACTGCATCATTGTAATTTGTTTTATCTGTAGACCTTCAAAGTAACATGGATTTAAAACATGAAGGCCTTTTAGCATAAAATACATGATCATAGGAAGTTACTAGGCTACTGGAACTGAAGCCCTTACAAGCCTAGCCAAAAATTTATCCCATGTTCCGACAAGTCCAGCAGGGACAAAGGTAGACTCACAGGGGTGTATTTTCTGTTCCCCATCCAGTTATCCAGGTTGCACTTAAAAAGGGTTAATGAGGTACTCTGCTTGACGTGGAGAGGGAGCCTATTCCACAGAAGGGGGAGTCTCTGGGACACAAATCTGTCCCGCCAACAAGTCCTATTGATGTCACAGACCAGGTTGAAGTCACGAGCGCAGGTTACTCGAGTGGAGCTTGACTTGCAGATATGCAGCAATCCCATCAAGGCAGGGTGCGAGATTGTTTTGTATGCCAGACAGAGGTCACCTCTGAGGAGTCTGTATGAGACTGAGTAGACGGACAGGGCCTTTAGCCTATCTGTGTAGGGTAGATGTTTGAGGCCCTGGATTATCCTGGCGAGGAACCTCTGTGGTCTCTCCAGCTGCTGCATGCACTTTGTGAGGTACATGCCGAAAGGGGCATTGTACTCAATAATGCGTCTTATAAGGGAAGAATACAGGGATGTTATGACCTCCTTGTTCCTAGATGAGAACCTTACTAATGATGTGGGTCATGTAGAAAGCTTTCCTTACAATGTAGGCAATATGGAGGTCAAAATTCAGTTTGCTATCAACCTGAGTGTCCAAGTCCCCACACGATGATTACGTGTTTAGGACTTTGTTATTAATGTGATCATTTTGGGGACGCCACTCTCCCCAAAGGGGATGATGATGCATTTTTTGACATTCAGTTTGAGGCCACGTTTCTGACACCAGTCATTTCTTTGGGTGAGACCATCTTGGAGGATGTCCACATCACTTGGGAATTGGTGACATCTCCCAGCTTGCAGTCATCTGCAAATCTGGTCAGCCATAGCCTGCTGGATTTGGCCTGAACCTGAGAAAAGTATATCCTAAACAAAGGACCCAAGACTGATTTCTGGGGTACACCACTCATTATGGGTCTACTGCTTGAGGTGGCATTCCTTATTTTGACTAGGTGGGTTCTATCAGTGAGCCAGTTTGCTTCCCATCTGGTAACATATGGATTGACAGCAGTACTGGCAGTGTCCACAATTTAAATAGATGACCACTGAAGCTAGTCTCACTGACACTTTAATAGAACAAAAGATAAAATAAAGCGCTTTTCGTCTACTGACATCAGTAGACTTCTTCAGACAACTATAAAACAAGAATGAACAAGAAGCCTTATATAATAAATTAATTACGCACTAATACAATCAATAAACTATTAGCGAATGGAATGTAAGCAATTAGTTTCTAGGAGATTAACTAATGACAATGAACTAAATGCAGGAAGGAAAATTCCACTGAGTAATGTCCAAGAACCTATTCACCTAACTATATTCAATAGACATCATAGTACATAAAAATATGATATAAATCACAACACAAAATATATAAAAAGTGTGTACAGAATATATACACATATATATTGTATAAAATAAGTGTTCTCTTATAAAAATAAGAATGATAATAAATAGACTTAGTAACTGATATAAAAAACACATATAGATTTAAAATAACCCTATGGTATATTTAAAAGTGAAAACATTTATGTATATGTGGCTACTCAGAGGGGTTATAAAAATTGCCTCAAAATACTTGCTGTATGGGTAAACAAGTTTTACCTCACTAGGCTTTTCAATTTTAACAAACAACTTATAGAGCAAGAGTCGTTTAACCCTGGAAAGGAATAGGAGTTCAATCTGATTTGCCACTTTAGTTCTAGTTCTTCCAGAAGTAGATGGGAAGGAGCTCCCCTCAAGTTGTCTGTTATCTGGTCAATAACTAGAAACTTAAAACAATGATCACTAAATAAGCAGGTGTGTTTAGCTAAAGCGTTCTCTTGTTTGTTCTTACTAATTGCATACAGGTGTTCATATAATCGATCACGGAGTCTACGTTCTGTCTTGCCTATGTAGAATCCGGGACATTTCTGACATTGTGCCAAGTAAACAACCATACGGGAATTGCAAGTAGCCCTACACTTCAGGTCGTAGGTCTTACCATTTATGGTAAACCTATTGGACTCTAAGATGTATTTACACTTACTGCAATTTTGACACTTAAACATACCCGGTGTTCTTAATAGTGCACACTGTTGTTGTTCAAGTATGGTTTTTAGATTTTTACCTCTCCTAAATACAGTGACAGGGCGAACACCCATTTTACTATGTAATAAAGAGTTAGTTTTAAAGATGTCCCAGTTTTTCTTAACAATGTCAATAATATCATAACTATTCACATTGTAAGTTAGAATTAATTTAGGGCCTATACAGTTGACTTCCACAACCACATCATTAGTTAGAGTACTAACTAAAAGTTGAGGTGTAGTCAAGGTAAGATCTGTCTCATTGTGTAATCTATTGTTGTGTAAGCGTAGAATGGGGTTGTAAAACCCAATCTCTCTTTTAGTTGTAACTTCTTGGACCAGTGCTTCTAGTAGATGAGAAGGATACCCTCTAAGGGTGAACATATTCTTCAGAAGTTCACATTCAGTGTGGAAGTCCACATCTAAACTCACAATTCGAGCAGCTCTCCTTTAACCACAGAGCTTTTCTGGTGGTTGGGGTGACAGCTGCTGAAGTGGAGAAAAGAGTTGCAATAAGTATGTTTCCTGTGAACTCTTGCTACAAATGCTTTTAGCTCAACATTTTTAACTAACCAGATATCTAAGTAGGCAATGGCACTAGTGCTAAATGTAGAGGTGAACTTCAAGAAATCGTTAGAGTTGTTAAAAATGTTTAATAAATCATTACTGACAAGTTCATCCCCATTAAGCAAAATGAAGATATCATCGAGGTATCGGGTATAATAACGGATCCTGTCTTTCAAGATAACGTTATTAAAAACATATTCCCTTTCCCAATAGGCCATCACCATATTGGCTATACTGGCCCCGCAGGGGGAGCCCATGGCTACCCCAACTTTCTGCAGATAAAAATTTTTACCCAGCATAAAGAAGTTGTTATATAAAATTATCTCTAGTAATTCAATAACTAGAGAAATTTCATGACCAGTAGCACCATTCCTCTTCAATGTTATAGCCACCCAGTCTGTAGCTATATGGTGGGGTATGCATGTATACAGATCTTTGACGTCAACAGTTAAAAAATTACAATTACAATTAGCGTCAAAATCTAAAAGATCTATTTTAGTTAAAAATGACCATGAATCTTTGCATATTTGGTCTTCACTACTCAAGTACTTTTGCAAAATAGAATCAACAATTTTTGCACATGTGTATGTGGGTGAGCCACGGCCATCTACTAATGGACGCAACGGGGGGTTAGATAAATCTTTGTGAATTTTTGTATCCCAAAAAGACACGGATATCATGGATAAGCAGTCTGCATGTACTTATACTGCTCGTGTTGTAATCTACCCTCGATGTACATATCTTCTATACTATTTTTAATAGTTAAGTAGGCCCTATTTGTTTCTGATCTAGAACTAAGTGCATACGAATCATTGTTAACTAGTTCAGTCATCCGGTCAAAATAATCATCCTTATCAAAAATAACTGCCCCTCCACCTTTATCGGGTTTACAGATACGTAAATTGTGAATTTTGACATAATTAATCAGTTCGTTTTCATTCTTACTTGTATCAATATTAGCAGTAAATTGTGGATTTCTTAAAATTTGACGTAGATCTAATTCGCACATATGCTCAAATATTTGTATCAAAGGATGCAATGGTGGATTAAATGTACTGGGAACCCTAAATGAATTACTGTTAAGGTTTTCGTCATTACTACCTAGCATCAAATTAAAATTCAATTTACGTGTGTACAATGTAATGTCCAAGATAGTACCAACCAAGTCAAATTTTCGCTGAGGGACATAGGAGTAACCTTTAGACAAAAAATTAGCTAACTCATCAGGTATGGAAACTGTAGAAAAATTGTATACCTTAAAATCACCAGAACTATTAGTAGTAATCACAGGTTTAAACAATTGTTCATCATTGGAACATACAGAGATATTTACATCAACTACAGAATCAAAACTGTCAGCAGGAATGATACTACCAGTATCATCAACGACTTGATTCATAGCAGTAATGTCCTCAGTAGTAAATCTATTGACATTGTTAATTATTTCATTAAAGTCGTTGTTGACACAAGTAAAGTTATAATCGATATCGTCAGAGTCTGTGTGGTTCAAGATATTGTTCACCTGGGGCGTTGAAATCTCCCTCTGTTCTGGTGAAATTGGTTCCGCTGTTTGGGAATGGCACCCATCCGTTTGCCATCCTGAAAAACCTGTTGTTGATTATTAGGGTTAAAATTAGCCTTCTGACGGTTCTGCAACCGTTCGCTTCTCCTAATTAGAGATTCAGGTTGAGCATCTATATCAGTTGGTTCAGGACCCACCTCAACATTGGGCATATACTGGTTGCCCATATTGTGCTGGTGAGGTTGAGCGTTGTTGAAAAACACATTATTACTACTAATATTGTTGTTAGCAGTCACTGCATCCCGATTGCTGGCAGAAAGTAATCTATTTAAAGGTTTAGGATGTTGCCAGGTTTGAGAGGGAGGGGGGCAGGGATAGGCTGTTCCATTCTCATATGCTTTGCAGTCACGGTCTAGTTTTTTAATTTTATTCAGTTTTAATTTACTCAAGTACTGGTCTATGCTGTTAAAGCAACGACTGTACTCATCTTTGTATCTGTTAAATTCATCATTCAATTTAATACTAGCATCTAGTTCAATGATTTCTTTGTTCAAGTCGTTCACCCAAACAGTATAATGTTTAATCATTAATTCCAAGAGCTCAGTACCTTGTCTGTCAAACAACAACAATAATTCATTATGGAACTCAGAATTTGGTACTAAGCCAGTTGGGAACTGAAAATGTCTAAGTCCCTTTGGAATAACCTTGCACGCTAAACACTCATTAAAATATGAAATTTCCAATTAGAGTTTTTTCATTTTTACTAACAGTTTGTCAAAATTCTGTAACTTAGTTACAATATTCGAAGAAGCGTTTACCTCTCCGTTGGTGGGGACGTTGTTTAGGTTCACACCGTTGGAAAAATCCGACTGACCTGAAAACGAAAAGCCTTCAGCCAGCCAATGTTCGATGTTAGGTAATCCATTAAGGTTAAGAGAACCCGTGTTGTTAGTCGGGTTGAAATTACTGTTGGTATATTCTACATAAGGATTGGTAACTCTTGCTGGCTGCATATTGTCTGTTGAGTTAACATTAACACCAGGACCAGTAACAGGAACACCTCTTGCCCTAATGTTCGTCGGAGGTAGTAAATTATGTTCAGCAAGGCTATCGGGTAACTGTAAGTGATCGCCAGTAGTAAGTCTTTGAGCATCAACCACTAAAGGAAAAGGAGTAACATTCATAGCTGTAGGAGTGGGTAAAAGTTCTTTACCTGTAGAAGAAGGAATAACCTTGGTAACCGTAGAAGTAGGTAAAGGTTCTTTAAATGCAGTCATTAAGTTCCGCATATCCTGCTGTTGAGAATCCAATTGATCAAGTCTCGCACAAAGCGAGTCCATTCACTTAAACAACGAATCAAATAAAGTGTCATGGTCAGCTGGGTTACTAGGAGTAGCTGCTGCTGTGTTTCCAGCACTATCACAGCTCCGGAGGATTAACGGCGTTGAATTAGGTGAAAAACTGCTATTCACAGCGATGGATCCTGACGCCATTAAACTTAAATTAAAAAACTGACACAAACTAGGAAAACACAAAACAGGAACCAAAAGCAGTACTGGCAGTGTCCACGATTTAAATAGATGACCACTGAAGCTGATCTCACTGACACTTTAATAGAACAAAAGATAAAATAAAGCGCTTTTCGTCTACTGACATCAGTAGACTTCTTCAACCAACTGATATAGATGCTCAACCTGAATCTCTAATTAGGAGACGCGAACGGTTGCAGAACCGTCAGAAGGCTAATTTTAACCCTAATAATCAACAACAGGTTTTTCAGGATGGCAAATGGATGGGTGCCATTCCCAAACAGCGGAACCAATTTCACCAGAACAGAGGGAGATTTCAACGCCCCAGGTGAACAATATCTTGAACCACATAGACTCTGACGATATCGATTATAACTTTACTTGTGTCAACAACGACTTTAATGAAGTAATTAACAATGTCAATAGATTTACTACTGAGGACATTACTGCTATGAATCAAGTCGTTGATGATACTGGTAGTATCATTCCTGTTGACAGTTTTGATTCTGTAGTTGATGTAAATATCTCTGTATGTTCCAATGATGAACAATTGTTTAAACCTGTGATTACTACTAATAGTTCTGGTGATTTTAAGGTATACAATTTTTCTACAGTTTCCATACCTGATGAGTTAGCTAATTTTTTGTCTAAAGGTTACTCCTATGTCCCTCAGCGAAAATTTGACTTGGACATTAAATTGTACACATGTAAATTGAATTTTAATTTGATGCTAGGTAGTGATGACGAAAACCCTAACAGTAATTCATTTAGGGTTCCCAGTACATTTAATCCACCATTGCATCCTTTGATACAAATGTTTGAGCATATGTGCAAATTAGATCTACGTCAAATTTAAAGAAATCCACAATTTACTGCTAATATTGATACAAGTAAGAATGAAAACGAACTGATTAATTATGTCAAAATTCACAATTTACGTATCTGTAAACCTGATAAAGGTGGAGGGGCAGTTATTTTTGATAAGGATGATTATTTTGACCGGATGACTAAACTAGTTAACAATGATTCGTATGCACTTAGTTCTAGATCAGAAACAAATAGGGCCTACTTAACTATTAAAAATAGTATAGAAGATATGTACATCGAGGGTACATTACAACACGAGCAGTATAAGTACATGCAGACTGCTTATCCGCGATATCCATGTCTTTTTGGATACCAAAAATTCACAAAGATTTATCTAACCCCCGGTTGCGTCCATTAGTAGATGGCCGTGGCTCACCCACATACACATGTGCAAAAATTGTTGATTCTATTTTGCAAAAGTACTTGAGTAGTGAAGACCAAATATGCAAAGATTCATGGTCATTTTTAACTAAAATAGACCTTTTAGATTTTGACGCTAATTGTACTTGTAATTTTTTAACTGTTGACGTCAAAGATCTGTATACATGCATACCCCACCATATAGCTACAGACTGGGTGGCTATAACATTGAAGAGGAATGGTGCTACTGGTCATGAAATTTCTCTAGTTATTGAATTACTAGAGATAATTTTATATAACAACTTCTTTATGCTGGGTAAAAATTTTTATCTGCAGAAAGTTGGGGTAGCCATGGGCTCCCCCTGCGGGGCCAGTATAGCCAATATGGTGATGGCCTTTTGGGAAAGGGAATATGTTTTTAATAACGTTATCTTGAAAGACAGGATCCGTTATTATACCCGATACCTCGATGATATCTTCATTTTGCTTAATGGGGATGAACTTGTCAGTAATGATTTATTAAACATTTTTAACAACTCTACAGATTTCTTGAAGTTCACCTCTACATTTAGCACTAGTGCCATTGCCTACTTAGATATCTGGTTAGTTAAAAATGTTGAGCTAAAAGCATTTGTAGCAAGAGTTCACAGGAAACATACTTACTGCAACTCTTTTCTCCACTTCAGCAGCTGTCACCCCAACCACCAGAAAAGATCTGTGGTTAAAGGACAACTTGTCAGAGCTGCTCGAATTGTGAGTTTAGATGTGGACTTCCACACTGAATGTGAACTTCTGAAGAATATGTTCACCCTTAGAGGGTATCCTTCTCATCTACTAGAAGCACTGGTCCAAGAAGTTACAACTAAAAGAGAGATTGGGTTTTACAAACCTATTCTACGCTTACACAACAATAGATCACACAATGAGACAGATGTTACCTTGATTACACCTCAACTTTCAGTTAGTACTCCAACTAATGATGTGGTTGTGGAGGTCAACTGTTTAGGCCCTAAATTAATTCTAACTTACAATGTAAATAGTTATGATATTGTTGACATTGTTAAGAAAAACTGGGACATCTTTAAAATTAACTCTTTATTACATAGTAAAATGGGTGCTCGTCCTGTCACTGTATTTAGGAGAGGTAAAAATCTAAAAACCATACTTGAACAACAACAATGTGCACTATTAAGAACACCGGGTATGTTTAAGTGTCAAAATTGCAATAAGTGTAAATACATCTTAGAGTCCAATATGTTTACCATAAATGGTAAGACCTATGACCTGAAGTGTAGGGCTACTTGCAATTCCCGTATGGTTGTTTACTTGGCACAATGTCAGAAATGCCCCGGATTCTACATAGGCAAGACAGAACGTAGACTCCGTGATCGATTATATGAACACCTGTATGCAATTAGTAAGAACAAACAAGAGAATGCTTTAGCTAAGCACATCTGCTTATTTAGTGATCATTGTTTTAAGTTTTTAGTTATTGACCAGATAATAGACAACTTGAGGGGAGCTCCTTCCCATCTACTTCTGGAAGAACTAGAACTAAAGTGGCAAATCAGATTGAACTCCTATTCCTTTCCAGGGTTAAACGACTCTTGCTCTATAAGTTGCTTGTTAAAATTGAAAAGCTTAGTGAGGTAGAATTTACTTACCCATACAGCAAGTTTTTTGAGGCAAGTTTTATAACCCCTCTGAGTAGCCACATATATATAAATGTTTTTCACTCTTAAATACACCATAAGGTTATTTTAAATCTATATGTGTTTTTTATATTAGTTACTAAGTCTATTTATTATCATTCTTATTTTTATAAGAGAACACTTATTTTATACAATATATATGTGTATATATTCTGTACACACTTTTTTATATATTTAGTGTTGTGATTTATATCATATTTTTATATACTATGATGTCTATTGAATTTAGTTAGGTGAATAGGTTCTTGGACATTACTCAGTGGAATTTTCCTTCCTGCATTTAGTTCATTGTCATTAGTTAATCACCTAGAAACGAATTGCTTACATTCCATTCGCTAATAGTTTATTGATTGTATTAGTGCGTAATTAATTTATTATATAAGGTTTCCTTGTTCATTTTTGTCTTATAGTTGTCTGAAGAAGTCTACTGATGTCAGTAGACGAAAAGCGCTTTATTTTATCTTTTGTTCTATTAAAGTGTCAGTGAGATTAGCTTCAGTGGTCATCTATTCAAATCGTGGACACTGCCAGTACTGCTTTTGGTTCCTGTTTTGTGTTTTCCTAGTTTGTTTCAGTTTTTTAATTTAAACATATAGATTGATGCCTAGTTGAGAGAGTTTATCTATTATACCTAAATGGGGAACAGTATTGAAGGCTTTGGCCAGCTCAAGGTAGGCTGTGTGCACCATCTTCCCCTCGTCCATGGCTTTGGTGACTGTCTGAAAGAAGTCAACCAAATTTAACAGACATGACCTCCCCTTGTCGAAACCAAACTGTGTGGGATCAAGTGTTTGGAGGTTGCCAATGTCCTTGTTAATGAGGGCCATGATAATCCACTCTGTGGCCTTGTAAATCAGGCTAGTTAGGCTGATGGTTCTATACGTTCCTGGATCGGTGGATGCTCCACCTTTGTGCAAAGGGATGACAGCGGCTGTCCTCCACTCAGCTGGGATGAAGCTGGTATTCAGGCTTTAGTTGAATAGGGTTACAAAGGTGCTACAAGTTCCTGCCTGAGTTCATGGAGGATGCAGCATAGGATGTTATCGGGTCCCATTCAGGCTGTATTTTTTTGCTTTTGAGAAGGCAGTGATGACTTGCTCCCTAGAGATAAGGGGAAGGGGCAGGTGCTGGGGATGTCCTGATTTACTGATGAGGGGACACAGAGGTGAAGTTTTCACTGAACCTATCTGCCAGCAGGTTGGTTAGCTCTACAGCGTTTCAGTATGTGGTGTCCTTGACCGCCAGTTCTGAGCAGATCCGAGTGCTTCCTTTGAGATTGCGGACATATGTGAAGAAGGCCTTATGATTGTCTTTAGTAGATGTGTCCAGTTTGTACTTGAAGTTTGCTTTGGAGGATTTCACTAGTGCTTTTATTTCCTTGTTCAAGCTAAGGTGAGATTGCTTCTAATTAGGCATCTGCTCCTTCTTTGTCCTGGACAGCATTTTTGCCTTTTATTATAGAGTTTATTTATTGCAGATGTCCACCAGACAGGTTTACTCTTCTTTGAGGTGGAAAATTTTGTCCTGTCAGGTATTCCTGATTCCATGCAGCTATATAAATGCCCGTATAGTACTTTGGTGTATGTTAGAACATATGTGCCAGTTCCTATGGAGGGGGCTGTGAAGCTGTTTATAACTTCCCTCAGGAGCTTGTAATCAGCTTTGGAGAAGTTTTTTTGTTTGGCCTTAGCTGGGGGGGGGGGGGTCAGGGGAGATGGTGACTGGTGACTTCGAAAGTGACCGGTTTGTGGTCTGATCTTACCAGGGAGTATGACACTGTAGGGATACTGTAGTGGTCACTCATGTTGATTAATACCAAGTCCAAGATATTATCACTTCTTGTGGGGGTGTCGACCAGCTGGTCCAAGACATTTGCAATGACGAAATCAAGGAATCTCTGGGCATTTGTGTTTTGGCATTACTAGTTCTTCCACTCTATGTCTGGATAGTTCAAGTCACCCAGAATCAGGGTAAATGGTTGAATCTTGATAGAATCAAAGAGGTCCAGATAGGTGGAGTGGGCATCTTGAGTCAAAGTTGGGGGCCTGTAGCTATCTATAATTTGAATAGTGGTCTTGTCAACTGTTAACTGCACTTGGAGTGTCTCCTGTGCGTCATACTGTTTGACTAGCATGTAGCTGTGTATGGTCTTTTATATATATATATATATATATATATATATATATATATATATATATATATTTATATTGCAACTCCAACTCCTTTTGCTTTGCTGCCCCATGGTTTGGCATCTGAATGTATAATAGGATGAGTAACCTGATATGGCTGGAATGCTCTCCGCAGCTATGAACCAGGTTTCTGTGACTGCACAAATGGCAGCATCGTCCAGGGTTAAGAATGCTTGCAATGAGTGCAGTTTCACATTCAGACTCCTAGTGTTTACCAGCATGACCTTTAATTTGCATTTTGATGAAATTTTCATGTTGGTAGTTTTGACCTCATGGCATTGCCTAAAAAGGCACTATGGGAGAGGGAAGAGCCTTTGCCAGAAGCCTTAAGCCCAAGGAAGACAGATGCATGCCATCTCTGGCAAAGCATCACGTTTTTTCAGTCATGTCTTCCTACTCTGTCAGGTACTGAATCCCCTTGGAATGACTCCAGAAACTAAGCCAATTGTTGAAGTCAGTCATTTTCTGTTTGCATTGAGGCATCATTCTTGGTGATGGTAGAATGCTGCTTAAGGCTAGGAACATACCTGCCTGGGACACATATTCAGTGAGCTTGATCATGTCTCTCTTCATATAGTCTAGGGAAGTATGTCTCAAGTCATTCATGCCAACATGGACTAAGAAAGAGTCATAAAAGTATCTGCTGTTGAGAGACTTGAGTGTGTGGGTGATATGGTGGATTCTGGCACCTAACAAACAACCAACCATGACTTTCTCCTTATCCAGTCTGGTGAGGGACACGTGTGTGTCTCACAATGGAGTCTCCTATGACTAATATGTTGGGTTTATGTTTAATCTTAGGTAGCTGTGAGACACAGATGTGTGGACTATGTGTGGGTGTGGTGGGCAGTGGAGTTCGCATGTGTTTTTGCCTTGGATGTCTCTCTTGTTTGGGTATATTTTTGTTGAGGATCTCCACATATGTGGGTGCGTGTTGTGTAGGTGTGGGTGGTGTTTGTGCTGACAACCTTCTCAGTGCCAGATATACTGGCTTGTAAGGGAGAGAGCATAGACTCTAGGTTCTTAATGTAATTGCATCTCTCACAAATTGTGCTCCTAGGTGGCAGTATTAAAGGGTTATCCATGTACCTGTGGCAGTTGGTACACTGTCTCAGGATGCCCATATCAACCAGACTAACAAGAGAAAGCATACGACATTGTCCATCCATATTTGTCAGAATTGGAGGGAGAGAGTCCAGAGAGAGCTAAGAGAGTAAAGGGTGGAAGGTCTAATAGTAGTACAACTAGGTGATCACACAAGAGCTACTAAGGGAAAATTTGCAGCTGGAATACCTCACAAAGGGTTAAAAACAGTGCAGCAGACTTGCAAACAACCCAAGCCAGCTTAAACATAGGGTTTAAATACCACAAAAAATAGAAGATTCTAGTAACACAGAAATCTAGACAATCCTGCTAGTCCTTGTTACCTTTACCAATCAGCCTCTGCCAGACAAGGTCCAGGCAGCCCTGCTACTCTCAACAGCAGAGGAGACAGGCCCCTACCAACAAACATGGCTGTCAGAAACACAGAAGGCAAACAAAAGATGGCTGCCAGAAACAGCTCTGGATGCAGCAAACCAGAAAAATTGTAACCAGACTATGCTATTCAATGTAAGGGTTAACAGCACAGTAAAACTCACAAAAAAGCACACATTAACCACTTACAGACAAAAACAGAACTCACAGTATGAAAATTACAGTTAAACAGTAATAAAATGCAGTTAAAAGTGCAGTAAATTGCAAGGAAATACAGTTAAACAGTAATGAAATGCAGTTAATCAGCAAATTGCTTTAAAACTGTGTAAATGTGATAAATTAGCTCACAGTCACAACAGTAAAAAACGGCTCAAATAAAGCAGCAATTCAGTAGAATACTGTCATCAATTTAAAGGGCTACCAACAAGCAGTAACAAATGTGGCAAGGTACTGAATAGCAGTATCAAATGCGGCAAACTAAATGCAGTTGAACACCTAAGCACAAGCAGCAAAATGAAGTAGGAAGAGGCACAATATTTTTCTTTTGTTAATTAGAAAGTGAGGAGACAGAAGATAACTAGATAACTCAAAGTTAAGAAGCTAAAGTGGTGGGCCTTCACAACTGATCTCACCAAACTCAGTAGAATGAGCTGATACAATGGGATTGGGAGGAATGTCCAATATCAAATTTATAGTAGAGGCGGGCAACTCAAAAGCCAACAATACAAGATCAAAACAGAGGTAAGGATTGAATTCATTAAGCCTAAAAAACAGTTGCACAGTTTAAACAGATATGCAGCAAATATTGTTTTAGTTAATCAGAAGTGCAGAAAACAGTTGAAAATAAGCACTTATTTTTTGTATGTTTTGTAAAACAGCACAGTAAGGGCAGAAGGCCTAACTCACTGCAGCTTTGAGCAAACAAGCACAAACTGGTTTAAACACTGGCTAGTTAAGGTAGAGAAACAGAAACCAGCCAAATCATTCAATCAAAAAACAGAGCCCTGCAGCAGTAACTCTAGACAGATCAGACCAAAATTAACCCCCTCCCATGAAGAAACAGTTAGGCCTCTTTAGACAAAAGATGAACTGTACTACAAGCTCCAAAGGTCCCAACAGTACTAAAGTCAGCTCTATGCTAGTGTTTTTCAAGTGCAGCAACAAGTAAAATGAACAGAACAAACAGAGAAACAAAAAGGAGACAAAGATCAGAACAGAGGTAAAGACTGAATTCACTAAGCCTAAAAAACAGTTGCACAGTTTAAACAGATATGCAGCAAATATTGTATCAGAAGTGCAGAAAACAGTTGAAAATAAGAACTTATATTTTGTAGTCTCAGCAGGTTTTGTAAAAGAGCACAGCAAGGGCAGAAGACCTAACTCACTGCAGCTTTGAGCAAACAAGCACAAACTGGTTTAAACACTGGCTATTTAAGGCAGAGAAAGAGGAACCAGCCAAATTATCCAATCAAAACAACAGAGCCCTGTGTAGTAACTCTAGCCAGATCAGACCAAACTGAAACACCCTCCCATGAAGAAACAGTTAGGCCTCTTTAGACAAAAGATTAACTGTACTACACGCTCCAAAGGTCCCAGCAGTACTAAATTCAGCTCTATGCTAGTGTTTATCAAGTGCAGCAACAAGTAAAATGAACAGAACAAACAGAGAAACAAAAAGGAGACAAAGATCAGAACAGAGGTAAAGTCTGAATTCACTAAGCCTAAAAAAACAGTTGCACAGTTTAAACATATATGCAGCAAATATTGTTTTATTTAATCAGAAGTGCAGAAAACAGTTGAAAATAACTTATATTTTGTAGTCTCACAGCAGTTTTTGTAAAAGTGCAGAGCAAGTGCAGAAGACCTAACTCAATGCAGCTTTGAGCAAACAAGCACACACTGATTTAAACACTGGCTATTTAAGGCAGAGAAAGAGGAACCAGACAAATTATCCAATCAAAAAACAGAGCCCTGTGCAGTAACTCTAGCCAGATCAGACCAAATTTAAACTCCCTCCCATGAAGAAACAGCTAGGCCTCTCTAGACAAAAGATTAACTGTACTACAAGCTCCAAAGGTCACAAACAGTACTAAATTCAGTTATATGCTAGTGTTTTTCAAGTGCAACAGCAAGTAAAATAAACAGAACAAAGAGAAACAAAAAGGAGACAAAATCAGAATAGAGGTAAGGATTGAATTCACTAAGCCTAAGAAACAGTTCTGCAGTTTAAACAGATATGCAGCAAATATTGTTTTAGTTAATCAGAAGTGCAGAAAAGAGTTGAAAATAAACACATCTTTTGTAGTCTTACAGCAGTTTTTGTAAAACTGCAGAGCAAGAGCAGAAGGCCTAACTCACTGCACCTCTGAGCAAACAACGTATATGTATGAAATCTATTTTAGATTGTTTCTGAACTGTGTAACATGCAGTTCATAATTTGATTTTGGTTTAGCTACATGTTAAATTTGCATTTTAGCAATTTTGTAAATTTAACCTTTTTTACAGATAATATTGTGGCAGAACCCAAGAAGAAATGTAGACAATATGATATTGAATATTTGACATATGGCTTTATTCAGTCACCTACAAACAAAACATTACCAATGTGCCTGATTTACCAAAAATAATTTTTAAAAGAATCTATGAAGCCTAAGACCAACAGAACATTTAATAAAAGTTCATGCTGATAACAAAGATAAGAATTTATCAAATTTTGAAGCAATTTTTTTTTAAACAACCAATACTGACAGTTATGTTTTCTGCAGCATCCAAACAGGATGATGATGGGTTGCATGCCTCTTACAATATTTCCTTACTGATTGCTAAATCAGGAAAACTGCATAGCATTGGCGAGGAACTAATCCTACTAGCCGTTGGTGAGGTCATACTGCACAAGCCAGTGTCTGATATCATGAACAAAATTCCTTTGAGCAATAACACAGTGCAAAGAAGAATTAATGAAATGGCCTAGGATGCTGAAGACTCATGTGATTATTTAAAAAGAACCCAGTTTTTTATACAACTTGATGAGATTACTTTACCAGGAAATTAAACCTTATGTTTAGCATATCTACAATACATAAAAGAAGAAAAAACTTGCCAAGAATTATTTACTAAAAATTACTAACAGACACTAAAGGAGAATCAATTTTTTTAATGCAATGGAAGAGTTTTTTTTGAAGAAAAAGAAATCCCTCTGAATAATATCTTGTCAGTTGCTACCTATGGTGCTCAAGTGACGGTAGGGCGCCATTGCAGTTTTATTGCATATTTAAAAAAGGCTGTGCCACATGTATTCGCTGTACATTGTGTGATTAATCATCAACATTTTGTTGCTAAAAACCTGAGTGACTGCCTACATGGGTCATTACATTATGTAATTACAGCGGTCAACAAAATCAGAAGTCATTCACTGAATGACAGATTGTTTGGACAACTTTGTATTGAAAACGATTAAGAATTCCATCACTTGCTGATCCATACTGAAGTTTGTTGGCTATCAAAGGGTGCCTGTTTGAACTGATTTTATAAGCTCTTTGACTCAGTGTTGTACAGTGAACAAGTCATAACATGCACTTTCCTGCCTATGTGTGCTGGACTTGTCACGTAAAATCCCAATCACTTGAAAGTGCATACCCACCAACACTTTGCTTGTTAAGACCTGTCACCGGCCTTGAATGCCGACTGCTACAGTGTGATGATGCATGATTGTATATGTGCATAGTTAAGTGGAGAAGTGTTTAACAAATGTGTAATTATAAATTTTTTCAGCACTTAATTGTTGTGCTTTATGCTCTCACCACCCCCTTACTTTTATTCAAAGCCCCCCTTTTGCTCCTGAGGCCACTACTGCCCTCCCTGAATCATTCCACTGCCATCAAGGGGCGGTACCACCCACTTTGGTAATCACTGTTTTAGACCTCCCATTTTCACCTTAATTTCTTGTACTTCCAATACCACTATTCTCTGCTTCATTTCCATTTCTGACATCAGAGTTTGCAGATATTTCATCCAAATAGTGGGAAAGTGTCCCTTCTACTTCTTCCAGTCTCTTATCAGTTAATTTAAAATAATCAGTCAATGTGCCGCTTAGTTTCAGCACTTCTTTATACATTTTGTCAATGCTATCTTACATAGAGGACATATTTAACATTTTATTTTCTAGAATCTCTTGCCACATAGTCTCCTGCTCAAGAGGTCTGGATCTTTCTTTTGGGACCGAAACCTCCTTTTCGTTATTTTTTTTTTAGGTTAGTCATCCAGAGCAATTGAAGATCATTAATTACTAATAATTTATTCTTTTCAGTTGAATACTGGCTTTTTAACACAATATTATCACTAATTGTGTGAGAGAGCAGTCTCAGTTGTACACATAATAAACAGCATACCAGAAGTCCCAGTAGTAGGTACAGTTTTCATGTGTAAATGACAGTACCTAACACCATTTGATTTCCTTTTTTTTTTCAAAACCATTTGATTTCCTGACACTTGTAATGATTGTGTGGGAAGCTTACATTTGTGAAGTAACTAGCAACACACACACACACATTTTTACGGGATACTTTATTTTTCATGCAAAAGCTTTAGTAATTATGAAAGTTTGGGGGTGTTTAAGGAGGCCACCCCATTAAAGTTAGCTCATGCTGCATTTTGTTTTGGATTTATGTAATGAAATACAAGTTGGTACCTTTTTCAGGACTGCACTACCACCACCACAAACCAGCACAAAAACACACCCCACACAAGGAAAACAATATTTTGTTTACATAAACAGAATTATTCTTGAGTTTATTTTTGTATAAACAGTAGTGGTTCTATAATGGTACAGACACATAAAAATAAATTGACAGACTCTATGAAACTGGGAAGGAGATGCTCAAGGTAATGTGACAGTCTGATTACAGAGAAGGATGGGATCTGACAGACATTTGAAGGTTAACATATTCCTTACAGCTCATATCTTCAGGTAGAGTCCAACCTTCCATTTAGAAATGATATCACTTTACTTGCCAACCAGTTGTGTTGTATCTTGGTAGCATGCAGTGCTAACTCCAATGCAGTGTCACTGTGGGGGGCAGCTTCTGCACACACCAGTAGCATAATTCTGGGTTATGCTACCTACATATCAGTTACTGCCTTATCCTATAGGTAACCATTGTCATAAAGTTTTTTGTGTGGAATTTTTGAGGGGGCGGATAAACTGAACAAGAAATGATTGATAAAATAATTGTTAGATATATTTGGGGGATCTGGTATAGCGGTGTAAATGTGCTGTTTACTAAATAATAGGATGGCAAAAATGATTAAAAATGCAGTGATGGTGATATGCTTTGAAGAGAAATCTCCATATCAGTCACCACCATGCTGAGCAGGTATGCTGGTTTGTACATGTGCAGACCGACTCCTACTAATGTTAGAGGTATTATCTGCTCACTCTTCTCTCCCCATCCCCAGACACCCTGTTACATTTTTTTTTTATTTTACTTTGTTTACTATCTGCTAAACAAAGTGGAATGCTGATCTGGGTGAACTGTTTTCAGGCTTAGCCAAGGAAAAACAGTGTAAAATGTAACAATATGCAGAGCAGAGGAGTAGTACAAATTCAACACCCAGCATGAAAAATAGACAATAAAATACTTTAATTTAATCTAATGAAAATGCTTGCATTTTATAAAGACTGGGTTACTACTGATCACCTAACAGCAGGTTAGTACTAATGTGTATATGACTCTATATGCACCATGTGTATAAGACTGTATTTACAGAAATGGTACTGTAAATTACTGAAGGATACAGTCTCATAGGAGGAGGGGAAGGTAGATGGATGTGATTTGGGAAAATAGGAAGGGAAGTATCAGAGTAATGAAAGCTGGGAGGAAGAAGAGGAGAAGTCAAGAAGGGGAGAACAGGGGATGGAATGAAGAGGAAGCAGAATGCAGGATGGACAGAAAGGGGAGTGTTAAGATATATGCTATGTGACAAGTCTGGTAGGGTGAAGAGAGATGAGGAGACTTTCAAAGTTAATTGATGCCCTGTTGACAGAAGCAATTACAGACACCTGTTGTGAATACATATTTCTTGGGTTGGTGTTTGAATTTGGGAAAGGTAATAATGTCCTATAGCTTTTCTGGTAGTGAAGTTCCATTAATGAGGAGCTGCAGTAACTGGACGGAGTTCTGTAAATAGGGCGGAAAAGGAGAGGCATAATTGGGAACTAAAGATGTTCTTTTAGACAGTTTGCTGGAAGAGAAGGTGATGATATCCTAGTTTGCAAGCTTGTTGATTAGGGAAACAAGCAGGAGTGCACAACTTGTTTTTAGCCCAGAAAAGATGATTATTGACTTTTAATTTATTAATTTATTTATTTATTTTATTTTTTATTTTACATTTGTTAACCGGGAGAGTCCGACTGGATACATGTCCATTTTCAGCGGAGGCCCGGGGAGAAAAGCTCCAGGTACATAACAGACATATGAACATTGTTAATGCAAAAAAGGAAGATAGCTAAGTTCTAAATACAATATAAAGATACATCACATCTTGGGAAAAAAATAACAGCAGCATATAAAAAAAAAAAACATAGGTCAGTTACAAAGGCGAGGCACCTTGTTAAAAAGCGGTTAAGGATAGTGAGGTAAGAGAAGGGTAAATGATAGTGGTTAATCAGGTTTGGACCAGGGACATTGCCAGAGAGTATTGAGATGGGGTTTAAGCTTTTTTTTGAATTGTAGGAGTGAAGGTTCTGAGGTGAGCATGGTCGGTAGGGAGTTCCACATTTTACCTACAAAGTTTGAGAATAGAGAATCCCCAGCAGAATTATTGGCTTTGGTAGTTTGAGCTAAGATCTTATTGGAGGAGTGTAAAGATTGCAGGTTAATATAGCGGTGAATGATGTTTTTCAGAGCTGGTGTTTTCTCTGGGTGATACAGTATCTGGTGAGCCGTTTTGAGTTGGTTGAAATGGAGTTGGCTGGAAAACTCTAACCACCCTAGTTGCTTCAAGTTAGTGCAGTGGTGCGTTCTAAAGGTGGAATTTGTGGCAAATCTAGCTATGTGATTGTAACAAGAAGCCAGTTTGTTAAGGGTTGTCTTGTTTAGGTTTGTAAAAAGGGGGGGGGAGGCATAGAAAAGAGCTGATAGTAGGTGTGTGCTAGCAATTGTAATTTTAGCGTGAGGAGTGAGAAAGTGTTTTACTTTATAGAGAGAGCCAAGCTTTTTATTGACGGTTTTGATGGTTAGATTGAAATGGGTGTCAAATTTAAGGGAGTTATCAATGGTAACACCTAACAGTTTTGTGTGAGCTTCTGGTGATATAGTGATTCCATTGGAGGATGTAATAGAGAGGGTGGGGGGAAGAGTCTTGTTAGTGGGTGAGAAAGTAAGTAGTTTTGTTTTGTTGGGGTTGAGAACTAGTTGACGACTTGAGAACCATTTTTCTATTAGGTTGAAGGTGTCTTGGGTTGAAGCAGTGAGGTCTGCCAGGTTGGAGGCAGTGCTGATGATAGTCAAATCATCTGCATATTGAATGCATGTGGCATGGGGGTGATTGTGGGCAGGTCATTAACAAAGATGGTGAAGAGAAGAGGGCCAAGAATAGATCCTTGGGGAACTCCAAGTGTAACAGGTAGGCATGTGGATAATGTGTCCTGCCATAGAACAGCCTGTTGCCTATTGGACAGGTAGGATTGGAACCATTTCAGCGTGGAATTGCTGAGTGATAGTTTTTTTAATGTATGGAGGAGTTGAATGTGGTTCACCATATCAAAGGCCTTGGAGAGGTCTAAGAAAAGAGCAGATGATAGTTTATTATTGTTTCTGAAGTTATTGATGGTATTAGAAAAGGATAGTAGGGCTGATGTGGTACTGTGATTTGGCCTGAAGCCATGTTGGAAGTTGGCTAGAATTTTATTTTTGGTGAGGTGTTCCATCAGTTGTTTGTGGACACACTTTTCCATAATTTTGGCCAGGGTGAGAGTATAGCTATAGGTCTGTAGTTGGTTAGCTCTAGTGAGCTACCACCTTTATGGAGAGGAATAATGTGGGACATTTTCCATATGGAGGGGATGAAGGCTTCTGACAAGGTACGGTTTATGATTATGGAGACGTGATAGGAAATGGCCTCAGCTGCTTTTTGCAGAAACTCAGCTGGGGGAAGGTCAGCTGCTAGCTTAGTGGGTTTTAGTTTTTTAAGAAGAGATGTTATAGAGGATATGGGTACTGGATCGAAGGTAAATAGATGATCTGATGTAGTTGTAGTATTCTGCTGGCATGGGTAGTGGAGTGGGCTAGTTGTTTGTTTGAATTGTGTGGCCAGGGATTGTATAGTTTCTGTGAAGAAACTATTGAATGTGTTAGCAATGTTTACAGGGCACTGTTGTTTGCAAGTTGTTGGAGTGGGGGTGGTTGCCTGGCCTGGGTGCAGGAGCTTGTTTAAGCCTGCCCAGAATTTTTGCGGATTATTAAGGTGTTTGTGTTGGAGGTGGAGGAAGAAGTTTTTTTTATCATTTAAGATCATTCTTTTAGTTTCATTTCTAAGTTGCCGGAAGGTTTGGTGGGAGTGTGGCTCTTTAGAGGTACGCCATGTGACCCACATCTTGTTTCTAGATAGGATTTTGGATTTTGTTGGATTTAGTAGTAGTGATGTGAAACTGAAAGTTAAGGAAGTGGTTCAGCCAGAAGTTAAGGTATTTAAAGTGAATTGCGGATTTTGAGGAGTTCCTTGAAGATACATTGTATGTTCTATTTCTGAGGGACTTAAATATATAATTATTGATCCCCTTCCCACATACTCCTAAATAGACCAGAGCCTTAACTCGGTCATCTACTGTCCTGGGCATTTTCCTGTACTGGCACACTCTCAAAATAAAGCTGTGCACAAAAAAAAAAAAAAAGTTTATGTAACTGTTGTAAGCTGCTTGTTACAACAGAATTCCTTAGTTATGGCTCTGTAATATGCAAACTACTCACTAGCTAACGTCGGTTATAGCAAAACCTTCCTAACGTACAGACATTGCACCAAAATAACTACCCTTTTTCAACTATTTTAAATACTATATGATGTTACTTATTAGGTACATCACTAATAATGCATCAAAAGCATATGTTCTTCCCAGCTTCTCTAAATATTACAAATACGACAGACATACTACATATTTTTTTAGTTAGTTCACTAGAAAAAATGCAGAAATCATTATACCAGTCCAGCGTTTCTAAATACTACTCGACACTTACAAACTAATTTCCCATAAGAATAATATATATCTTAAATTTTAACTTGGCAAATAGCTGTATGCCACATTTATTTAAAATGGCTACCAAAGAAGATACATCTTTTCTAATTCTAAATCCTAAACATAATCTTGTCAAATAAAAGCAATTCTTGTTCTGTAAATCTTTAACACACAAAGTCAAAAGACTTCTTATGTTACGTAAGTTGCAGTAAACTCTTTGAATGTATTTTTAACTGGCAGAGTTTACTACTTTGTATTTCTGTTGA
>NC_056734.1:987591573-987611573 GCF_019279795.1 Protopterus annectens | reverse complement strand
TCTATAGTCCATAGAGTTTTTTTCATCATATTAAGCTTCACAGCTTTATTGGTATAATGTACTCCTTTGAGCCTGGAGATACAAGTTTAATTTTCACAAGCAGGACTATGACTGACTTCTTTGTGCGTGTGTGTGTATTTGTTAACCAGTTACCACAAGACAAAGTCTGTCTGGTTAAATGACTTGCACAGAGTTGCACAGTAGACAGATGGTGTCGAGAGGAGTAAAGCTTTGTACTCCTGACTACAGGAAGTAACTTGTTAAAAGCCTGCCAGTGGGAGGAATCAAACTCTGTCCCCTTGACTACAGGAAGCTTGTTAATAGCTCAGAACCTCAAGTCGCTGTGCTAACTGCTGGATCTACAGCTGTTTGAATGGCATATATTTTATAGGATTTAACACCCTCTCTCTTTGATGGCAGTGAACACAATATTCCACAACTCATCCTTGTTGAATATCCAGCAACTTGCCCATGCAGTTAGTTACTTATTTTAGTTAGGTACTTTGAGATATCTGTTTATCACTCAAATGCAGTACATAGCACCGTATGTTATGTTTTTGTTTTCTTTCTTTCTGATAATTTCATACCTGTTACAAATCCCATGCGGTAGAGCACCGAGCCCTTAACACTGACACATATACGTTCAGCAGTGGACCAACTAATAAGTTGCCCTTCCTGTGGCAGGTTGGTGGCACACTAGCATAGTGTTTAACATTCTGCAGTTTCAAGCTGAATACCTGGCTTTGATTTCAAAGGTCTTTATTTGTATATTGTTTAACAATTAAGTACATCACTTTCATTTCTTTGACTCCAGCGATTTCAAAGATCATTATTTGTATATTGCAGAACATTAAGTACATCATTTAACTTTCATTTCTTTGATTCCAACAATTTCAAAGGTTATTTGTATGTTGCCTAACATTAAGAACATACCTTTCATTTATTTTATTCCAGAAATTTCAAAGTTATTTATATATATTGCATAACATTAAGTACATCCCTTTTATTTCTTTGATTCCAGCAATTTCAAAGGTTGTTTGTTATATGTATACTGCATAACATTAAGTACATCACGTTCAATTGTTTGATTCCAGCTGTTGCAAAGGTCATTAATTGTATATTGCATAAAATTAAGTTCATCTCTTTTATTTCTTTGATTCCAGCAGTTTCAAAGGTTGTTATATGTATACTGCATAACATAAAGTACATCACTTTCAATTCTTTGATTCCAGGTATTGCAAAGGTCATTATTTGTACATTGCATACATTAAGTACATCCCTTTCATTTCTTTAATTCCAGTTTGCTTGAACCAAGAGAAATTTGGTCTTACCTGACCTATTTGGTTAAAAACATTTAAATGGGTAAATTACAGAATGCGTTTATTCTCCCTCCCACAATAGCCTGTGAACCTGAAGTAATGTTAGGGTAGCACATACACTTTTCTGTGCACCCTTGTTAACATTTTCAGATACCACCTCTTTCTTTCTAACTCCTTCTTGCTGCCAAATGGCAGTCTGTCTAAAAATTACCTGTCACTGCAATAACTCCTAGGGAATTGCCAAGGAATACTTGAGGTTTACTTCACCAAATTTCTCTGTACTTCACTGTCACATCTGGGAAGTCTGTGATGTCCATATCTAGCAAGGTTGAATAATGACTCAGTAAAATATCCCATATTTTTATTTAATAACCGCTACATCTTCAAATATGGGTCTATGTTGCTTGATAGAAATCTCACAATCTCGAACAAGCAACATCAAAACCCATTTAAGCAAAAGTGCACTAAATCGAAAGTGCACTTTCACAAAAGCAAGTTCTCCGAAGTGCATTACAGTGGAGATAAGGAAATATATCCTTTTCCCCACTGTAGTGCGATCTATGAGTTAGTATATTTAATTGGGGGTGGGGGTGCAGCCCTCTGCAAAATACTGTTTAAAGCAGTTTTTTGTTTTGTTTTTTTCTGGTTCGGAGAACCGGCTTTTGCGAAAATGGACTTTCAATCTAGTGCACTTTCGCTTTAATGGGTTTCGATGTTGCTTGTTCGAGATTGTGAGATTTCGATCAAGCAACATAGACCCATATGTATATATATATATATATATATATATATATATATAGATAGCATCATACTCCAAGAATATGTGTTAAGATGAGATGAGTAAATTAACCAATCCTTTATGTTATGTAATTGCCAGATGATACTTTTTTTTTTAAATTAAAAAAAAAAAACTCATACTACTTAGTGGCAGTTCGTATGCTTTCTTTCTAAAAGGGTAGGTGAAGCATCTACCCTGACAGGGAACATAAAGAATAGCCATTCATTGTAGAAAACAATCAAATGGTTCTTCTACAGGAAACTAACCTGTCCATGAGTTATAATTACGTAGCCAAAATTATTACCATATAGGACAAGCTATTGATGCAGGAAAATGTATGACAGGTAGACATCTAAAAACAAAAGAGCAATCCTCATCATCAACGACCCCCATTTTTCCCATTTTCTACATGGGGTCGGAGTGTCATGTCAACTGTCACCATATCTCTCTATTCAGTGCTACTCTCCTGTCTTCTTTGTCATTCATGCCTGACTGTCGCAGGTTTTCTCTCACACAATCCATCCACTTCTTTGCTGGATGCCCTTGTTCTTCCTGTCAGTTGCAAATCCTCTTCTCTACATTGTCCTTTGCTTTTCTGCAGATGTGCCCGAACCACCATAATCTATTCTCTTTGACCTTTTCTGCAAATGGAGCTACTTTGACTTGTGCTCTTATGTCCTCAGTTCTTCATCTGTCCCATAGTATGCACCCTGCCATCCATCTCAGGCACTTAATCTCCATCAACCTCTAGCTTCCACAACTACTTTGCCTTTACTGCCCAGGTACCATACAGTAGTACTGGTCATACTTTTGTTTTGTACACCTTATTTTTCAGATTCTTTGGAATTCTTCTGTCATATACTACACCTGACACACTGTGCCAGTTGGCTTCAGCTGCTCTGATTCTAGCTTTGACCTCCTCATTCAAACTTCCCTTTTCCTCAACCACCCCTCCAAGATATGTGAAGCTGTTAACCTGTTCCACTATTTCCCTTCTATCTCATTTTCCAGCTTCTTTTGAGCTCCACCATTTGCTATCATTACAACCATATCTGTACTCAGCTTCACCCCATGTACATTTCGTTTTGCATTCCATTCCCCTATCCTTTGCTGAAGTTCTTGCTCACAGTCTGCCTGTAAAGCCACATCGTCTGCATACAACTTTGTTGATCTGTCACCTCCAACCTGTTTGCTAATGTAATCCATGACCAGTACGAACAACAGTGGTTTCAGAGCTGGCCACTGGTGCACACCTAATCTCACTGGGAACCCCTCTGTAAGACCAAACACTGTTTGCAATTGAGTCATTGGGTCCTTGTACATTGCTTGCACTAATTCTACCAATGTTTCTGTGACTACAAACCACCTCAGGACTGCCCATATAAGCTTTCTTTGGACCTTGTCATATGCTTTCTCAAAGTCTAGGAATCCCCAGTTGGAATATTTCATCATCTTTAGCTTCTTCACAACTATCTGTCTCACTGCAAACATCTGGTCAGTTAAGCTGCATCCTAATCTGAATCCAAACTGCTCATCTACTATCTTACTTTCTACTACTCTGCATATCTGTTTATCAATCACCCTCTCCAGAACTTTCATGCAATGTGACAGAAGTTTTATACTTCTGTACTGCCCATTCTTGTGAATGTTCCCTTTGTTCTTGAATGCTGACAATAATATGCTTATTCTCCAGTCATCTGGGATATACTTTTCTCTCCATACTGCAATGAGTACCCATAGAAGACATTTCTCTTCTGTTTCACCCAACATCTTGATCATATCTGCTGTGACCTCATCTGAACCTGCTGATTTCCCTGACTTCATTTTCCTTAGTGCTGTTCTTACTTCTTCTATAATGGGCTCCTCCTATTATCTCATCATAGGCTGTGTCTGGGGCAGTACAGCTTCTGTTGGTTTTTTCATTCATAAGCTGTTGGAAGTACTCCTTCCATCTGTCTTTGATGTCCTGTGGACTGGTGAGCAGGTTGTTGCTGCAATCTCTTATGAAGGTATGAATACCTTCTTTAGCTTTCTTCGTCTTGCAACCTGAGTTTCTTTGTCCCATCTACTGACTTACTTTCCAGAAGTTGGTAAAGCGCCTCAGATATCTTGTTCTTTACTATTGCAACTCCTTTCTTAGCTTCTTAGTTAGTCAACCAGTAATCTTTCCTAGCCTGATCCATCTTTTCCATCTCCTACCTTTTCCTGCACACCTTCTTTTTTTGATGACTTCCTAACTTCTGCATTCCACCACCAGCTTTCATTATGTACCTTATTTCCATATCTGGCTCAGCTGCATATAGGTTCATAGGTTCATACTAGGCTATCTGCCCTAGGGCATTTATAAGCTGAGCCAGAGTGTGTTTGACTTTCGCTACCCATTTTAAATTAATTTTGCTATGCCCTTTTTCGAGGTTAGTATACTGTGCCTCTGTCTAACAGTGACACAGAAGTGATACCCGGGGTAAACCTACGAGCGCCCATCCACTCATCAAGATTCCTCTTGAAGAGAGTCAATGAGGGACTCTGCCTAACCTGGACTGGGATTTTATTCCAGAGTGAAGGGAGCCTCTGAGTTATGAATCTGTCCCTCCAGCATGTCCTATTTATTTCAGTGCTGAGGTTCAAGTCTCTCGAGCGCGTAGCTCGATGGGATTTGGATTTTCTGAGGTGCAGCATGTCCATTAATTCCGGGTTGGACATGGCTTTATACGTCAGGCACAGATCGCCTCTGAGCAGGCAGTATGCCACTGAGTAGAGCTGGAGTTTCTTTAACCGGGCAGCATATGGCATCTGTTTGAGCCCTTTAATCCTCTTGGTGAGGTACTTTTGGGGTCTTTCCAGTTGCTGCAGGTGTCTGGTAAGGTACATCTCAAAAGGGGCATTGTACTCAATTATGGGCCTGATGAGGGATGAGGGATGAGTAAAGAGGCACAATGACCTCCCCTGATCTAGATGTGAATCCCTTCATGATTAGGTGGGCTATATAAAATGTTTTTCTAACCACTTTGGCCATGTGGTTGTCAAATGAGAGATTGCTATCAGCTTGGGTCCCCAGGTCCCTAATTACTTCTTCTGTACTTAATGGATTACCACCTATGTGGTAATTTGTGGGCACTTTGTTTTTGCCAAAGGGGATGACTATACACTTTTTGGCGTTTAGCTTGAGGCCATGGCTCTGGCACCAGTTGTCTGTTTCTATAAGGCCCTTTTGGAGGATGCTTGTGTCGGCTGCAGAGTCTATTATGGCACCCAGTTTGCAGTCATCTGTGAACTTGGTCAGCCACAGCCCTTCTGTGTTGGCCTGTACCTCTGAGAAATATATACCGAACAAGACAGGTCCCAGGACTGAGCCTTGTGGGACGCCACTTGTAACTGGTTTGGAGTCTGACATGGCTCCAGCAATTCTAACCATGTGGGTTCTGTCCTTAAGACAGTTTGCAACCCATCTAGTGACATAGGGGTTTATATTTAAGCTGGTGAGCTTATCTATAATGCCCGAGTGGGGTACTGTATCGAAGGCTTTTGCGAGGTCCAGGTAGGCTGTGTGGACCACCTTCCCCTCGTCAATGGCCTTGGTGACTGTTTCAAAGAAATTGACCAGGTTTAAGAGGCAGGATCTGCCCTTAAGAAAGCCAAACTGGGTAGGATCCAGTGTCTGTAGGTCCCCAATATCTTTATTTATGAGGTCCATGATGATCCTTTCCATAGCTTTGCGGACCAAGCTAGTCAGGCTTATGGGGCGATAGTTTCCAGGATCTGTTGAGGCACCACCTTTGCGGAGAGGGACCACTGTTGCTGTACGCCACTCTTTGGGTACATATCCTGTAGTAAGGCTGAGATTGAACAGTAGTTTTAGGTTTGGGTTTAGCTCTTCTTGGAGTTCATGTAGGGCGCAGCCCAGGACACCGTCTGGTCCCATTGATGCTGTGTTTTTGCTTTGGAGAAGGCGGCTCTTACCTGAGCATCTGAGATGTCAGGGGGGCAGCACTCTGCTGGGATAGATATTTGCCCTTTTGGTGGGGAGGGGGGGAGTTTGCGCTGAACCTGTCAGCTAGGATGTTGGCAACGTCTGTGGGTTCGGTGTATTTTTTGTCATTTTGGACTAATTCTGAGCATATCTGGGAATTCCCACCCAGGTTCCTAACATAACTAAAGAAAGCCTTGTGATTATCCTTAGTGTCCTGTGCAATTTTTCTCTCGAAGCTGGCCTTAGACGATTTTATGAGTGCCTGTAGTTTTTTGCTAATACTGATCAGAGATGCCTTCCCTTTTGGGATTTTGCTCTATCATGTAGTAGCTTCCTCCTTCTATTGTATAGTTTGTTTATGGCTGGGGTCCACCTTTGGAGGATTGGGTCTTGGTTTTATTTGGGATTGCATGATCCATGCATTCCTGAAGGTGTTCATAGAATGCGTTTATAAAGGATTCTGCGGTCTGGGCCGTATTTTCCACAGGCCCGGGGGCTTTGAAGGATTCCACCTCAGTTTTGAGGAGTGTGAAATTTGCTTTAGAGAAGTTTTTCACCGTGGTTTTCTGGGCAGGGGGTGGGGTCGGGATGTGAATATCCAGTGAGATTAGTTTATGGTCTGATCTTACCAGTGAGGGATACACTTCTGGTCTGGAGCATAGAGTCCCCATGTTGGTGATGATCAGGTCCAGTATGTTTTTCCCTCTTGTGGGAGTGGTAATAAGTTGTTCCATAGTATTTGAGTTTATAAATTCTAGGAACCTTTGGGCTAGGGTGTTGGAGCTAGAGTAATGCTCCCAGTCTATGTTTGGGTTGTTGAAGTTGCCCAATATAATGGTGTTTCGAGAGAACTTCATATTTTCCAGTGTTCTCAGGAAGGCCGAGTGGGGTTCCTGGGTTTGGGAGGGTGATCTGTAGCAGGCTATAAACTGGAAGGCAGTTTTACCCACTGTTAGTTGCACATGGATAGTCTCTGATGCTTCGTGCTGTACCACCAACCTGGAGGTGTGGGTATCTTTGACGAATATTGATACTCCCCCTCCTTTTGTGGTTCGGTCCAAGTTTTGGGGCGGAAAAGCATGGTATGAGGTATAACCTGGTAGTGCTGGGGTGCTTTCGGGAGCCTTGAACCAGGTTTCTGTTACTGCACAGATATTGATGTTCTCCATGCTAAGGAGAGTTTTGAGTGTGTGCATCTTGAGGTTTAGACTTCTGGTGTTGAGTAGCATTACTCTTAGTTTCTTATCCCTTGTGATACCTATGGAGGTGGGTTTGTCTTTTGAGCTGGGTCTAAAAAAGACACTATATATGTGTTCTGCAGACCTCACACATGCTGTTTTGTGGTGCTGCCCTTCTTCTTCAACTCCACCTATGTCCTCCTCTTCTTGGGGTGCTACGTTGAACTGTTGTGCTTTCTCTCCAGTCAACTTCCAGGTCTTCAGCCTGGTTTCTGTTGATCTTTGAGCCTTCTCTGACAGCTGCTTGCAGCTGATTGTGGCAACCAGCAGTTTATGCTGTGGGACGACCTTTTCACTGGGGATGATTTTGCAATCACTGATTCTACCTCAATGCCCTTTCATTACTAGAAGGAAGTCTACCTGAGTTGCACGTTGGCAACTCTTGTATATGATCTTGTAACCATCTCTCTTTCCGAACCACGTGTTGGCTACTATCAAGTGATTTGCCAGACAGAAGTCTAGAATGGCCTTCTCTTCTTTTATTCCTGTTGCCTCACTCATGTGGACTCAGGCAGTCCTCATATCCTATTCTGTCTGTTCCAATATGTGATTCAGGTCACCCATTATCAACATCAATTCTTGTTGTCCTCTTTTATCTAGTAGGTCCAGCAACTGCTGTCTGAATGCACTCTTTTCCTCACTATGACAACCCTGCTGTGGGGCATAGGCTGAGATTATTAATACTGCCCTATCATTAGGCTGGAGTCTGATTTCCATGGGTCTATCACTAATTCTGATGACATCCCTCACTGTCTTCTGAAGCTTCTTCCTCATCATAATTCCCACATCATTTCTAGCCTGTCTTCCTCCTGAGTAGTAGACTCTGGATCACAAGCCAAGTGGCTTTGCTGCATTACCCTTCCATCGTACCTCCGGGATATGTAGGATATCTGGCTTCCTCCTTACCATCATGTCATCCACTACTAAGCTGTGTCCTGTCAGTAAACCTACATTGGGTGTAGCAATTCTTAGTTCATGTTTGGCAGGTTGATTGGTTTTATGTCCAGTTTTTGCTCAACAGAGCCATCCCGGGTAACCCAAACTGGGCAGCTGGACACAGGCCAGCCAGTAGCTTATTGACACAGGGCTGTTGGGCTTTATGATGGACACAGATTAACCAACAGGGACACACACACCCCTCTGATCATTAACATAGGTCCTGGTGTAGGTCAGATCCTCAACCCACTTATCACCGGCAAATACCTATGCCCATTTGGCAAAATTAGTCAACACGACCAAATCGCCTAGAGCCATATTTTGCACCATCAAGTGGTTAGTCCTACCATGGTGTGCAGTATGTGATCCATGTTCTCCTATCTTGAGGATACTGCATAACACAGTAGACACCCAAAGCAGTTGGTTTATTCAACTGTTTTCCCTATATGGCACTATGTAGAGTCTGTGCTGCTGCCCACAGCTCTGTTCTTTGATGAGTTTTAAGTGGAAACACTCAGCATGTTTTTCAGTGGTGGGAGGAGCCCCACAGAGACACGGGGAACATGGAAACTCCAAACAGGCATTGACTGAAGGTCAGGATTGAACCTTATACCTTGTGCTTGGGAGGTAAAGACCTTAATCATTATGCTAACTTGTTCAAAAGAGCAATGATCCTGACTAATGTCAGGTAACACTCAGCAATGTGATATACAGGAATAAAGCTCTGACTATAACCTAGATGACCCAAGTTCATTTAGCTGTTTGGGCAGGGGAGGGGAGAAGGGAGTGACAGAAAATCAGCTCACTTTCCCTGGGAGGAAGGACTGGCAGCAAGGTGGTTGTACTGTGGCATGCAAGTGAAGGCTGGCAAGGAAAACAGCTGTAAACACAGACACAACATGGGCTACTAAGCTAGCGATGGCAGCCTGCACTATCATGTGGGTAGGAGCACTGACATGCAAAGAGAGGGCATAGTAGGTCCTCATGGTGATAAGTGCGCCTAAGTCAGCAGTAAGAGGTGGGGTTAGAGCCTTAGTCCAGAAAAAAAGCTAAATAGTTACCAGAATGATGGCCACTGTGATCAGCTGTTCTCTACAGGTGAATGGTCTGGCTAATGTTGGAGGCTTGGTGGTTGGCAGGCAATACTTAAAAGACAATCCTTCTGGGTTACCTCTGAAATGGGACACGTCTCCAGTGAGCTTATCCAGTTAACAACTGTATGAAATTAAAGCAAAAGGAATTTAAAGAATCTGCATATTGGGTCTTATCCAAATGCATAACACTCTTTATCAATCTAAAAGGGTTTTTGCATGCCATTCTAATACATATCAGCCATACTCCACAGGGCATATTTTTTATTAATCCTGTACCACAAAAATACTTAAAAAATGGTCTGTATTAAAAAAAAAAAGAAAAAAGTTTAAGAATCACCTCGGAACTATACTACAAGGCCACCTACAAGGTACGCATTCATAAAAACATAAACAAACTACCTAAAACCTTATTCAGTAGCATCTTTGGCAGTTAACATATTTAGTGGAATCTTAAGAAGTTAACACAATCCATTGCAGTCAGTGGGAAATAGTAATAAATGGAACATGAGAGAATTTGGTTTGTCATACATGAAATTTGTAGCATGATAATCAAACCAGTGTTTTGGCAAAGCTCTGATGTAGACTTTTTAGCAGATCAGTGGGTAAAGGAGAAGTATCAGAGGAGTAGAAGACAGCAAGTGTGGTGCTCTTGTATGGGGGAGCAGAAAAATCCAGGAAATTACAAAGCTATTAAGCTAACAACAGTGGCAGGGAATGTCATGGAGAGAGTCCTGAGGGGATGGTGCTGATAACATTTCAAGATTACATTAATCAGCATTTCTGATCAGGAGGAGCTGGCAGCAAAACCTCATCCAGTTTTATGTCTGGGTTTTAGGTGAACATGACATGGAAGTACTGTAGGTGTAGTCTACCTGGACTTCATCAAGGCCTTTGATTTTGTTCCACACACAACAGTCTGATAGGAAAACTGCAGGGCTTTGGGAGTATGACCAACACTGAGGAACCACATAGCTGTGTGACTATATGGCAGGACACAGAGGATTACAGTAGCACAGATAATATCAGGAATAAGGGAAGTAACTAGTGAAGTGCTACAGGGGTTGGTCCTAAGTCCGGTACTCTTTAATGTGTTGGTCTCGGGTACTTCTGGGGGAAGAAAAGAGATGCTTAGCTTCTTTACCAATGACACAAAGATAGGTACAGCAGTGTAAGAGTGATAGTTTAGCAAAGCGTTTACAAAGGCTGAACAAGTGGGAAGAAAACTGACAGATTAGGTTCAGTGCAAACAAAAGCAAAGTCCAGCACATCAGCAACAACAATGCAGTGTAAAGCATTAGCTGGCATGAGTGTGAACAGATGTCAACAGAGAAATAAAAGTATTTGGGGCAGATCTCTCCATTCTCCCTAGTTTGGAGGAATGTACCTATTTTCAGCCCTGATATACCTCTGCATGTGTCATACCTATTTTTGGAAGCATGTCAGTGAATTTTCTGAATCCTGCCTCATCCCAAGTGATTTCTGAAGCTGTCTAATAAACATAAAACCATACTACATTGCCAACATACTAGAGGCACTGGGACTTCCAAGATGGCTGCACACTGAGTAGCAACTTAACTCTAGCTCTTCCAATGTGAAAACAGAAAGTTAGCAAAGAAAGCCAGTGGACCGAAAATTCTGGGTAAATTTCAGTAACTGGCTAGTAAAGTGCACTGCCTGGATGCTATGAAAAAAAAAAAAAGAAATACAGAGGACCTGAAGGAAAATCAGCTACATAAGGTGATGAAGAAACACTGACTGGGAAAAGTACTGCAGCTGTTGAGCAAATAGCAGTGTAAGCTTCAGACATGACTTCCAGTAAACTAGAAGAAATTATAAGGCAACTGCACACAGACCAGATTAAAATAAATGAAACAGTGATGGATTATATTAACTCAGACAATAAAAGGAAAAAATGATAAAGGCTTTAAACAGATATTCAGATAAGGTGATAAAACTGCAAAACTCAGAGGTCAAAATGAAGAAAAGGCTGGCTGAATATGAGACTGCACAAGAAGATGTGTTTCAAAAAATAACAGAATTAGAGGACAGAGCAAATAGAGAAAACCTGAGATTTTCTGCTGTATCAGAGAAGCTGGAAGAAACAGATTGTATTAATTTTATGAAAGCACAAATTAGCAAATGGACTGGTATTCCACAACAGGAATTGTTAATTGAAAGGCACATCATGTGTATGCTCCAAACTTGGCTATGAGAAAGCAATCTAGACCTTTACTAGTAAAGATTCAGTCTTACCAGCAGAAGGAGTTGATTCTGACAAAACTGTGGCAGAAGGACAAAGTACTAAAACTGGGAGAGAGCAGAGTGTTTGTGGAGACTGACTACTGATTGTACACCAGACAGAAGAGGAGTACATTTATTCCACTGTTCAGGAAATGTCATGAAGCACGTTTGAGATTAAAACTGCTATACCCAGCTATCTTCAATTTTTTTTCCCTGGAGGGACAAAAATCATTTTTTATGAAATACATGCTAAGGAAGAAATACAAAAGTTTGTCCAACAAAAGGTGAGCTGTGAAGTAGAAGCTGATTCTGCTTTTTGTTCTTCTGGTAATAAAGATCACAAAGAGGCTGTGCCAGTGAAAAGAGTTGACTAGAAGAATCAAGAGTACAATGGAAATGAAGCAGAGACAGGATTTGGAAGATGGAGATGAACAGGAATAAAACTAGAAACTTGGAAATTGGAAAATGTGGGATTACAAAGCAAGAATTATATTTGTAAAACATGACAGAACAAGAAAATCTGGAAATACTGGACTTTTGTGGACTTTGTTAAACTTGTACGATACTCTAAAGCATATGCCCTACTTCATGTCATTAATATTTGGAAAATACTCAGAAGACAGGAAGAGGAGAGAGAAAGTTACCTGTAAGTAAAATAATTTTTTTTCTTAACAGTGCATGATTTTCTCTGTATGCTATAAAGTATTTTCAGTTATTTTTAAGTGTAATGAGGATACTAATGTAAATAGATAGATGATCCTGTTTTTTTCCTTCTCCCCTCTCTCTTTCTCCTTATTCACTTTTAGGAAATGTAGGCACTGCAATGTTAACAAAAAAAAAAAAAAAAAGAAGAAGAAATATATGGTTAAAAGAGCATGACAAAAGAAAAATGAATGTGCTTTTTCTCATTCTTGCATAGGAGAGCTACTGGGATAAGGCCCTTAGCTTAATCTAGTAACAAGTTTTAAGAAAAAAAAGTAAATGAAAAATAATATTGAATATTATAAGGCTTTTTCTAGTAAACAAATGTATGCTTGTCAGTTTTGTGTCTGGTTCTTGTGTGTGTGGGAGACAAGCTGATAAAAAGAAATGGCTTGGAGAAAATGTTTTCTGAAGTTATTTAAGTGTTTTCCCAGATGAGACAGCTATAAATATAAGACAAAGCCAGACAGCACTTAGCAGAATCACAGGCTGCACCATGTGTCTTAGCATGGATAACCTTTATTTTAGGTTATATCAAGTCTGAAGTGTGGCTGTCAGTTTGGAATATTTGCTCCTATTAAGAGGGTACAACTTCAATATTTGAAGATGTATATAGTTTTGTGTGTTATTATTAAGTTAATAGGTTTTAGGGGGGTATTGGCGTGTGTGTGTTTGTTGATGTTTGTGGGCTTTCAATAAAACAGAATGTTTTGTACGATGTGACACAGGCTCAAATGGAGATGACAAGAAACAACTGTACAAAAGATTAACCTGACAAACAGTATATGCATTTAACACAAAAGCTGGAGCTAGACATTTAACAAAAAAAGCTGTTTTATAGTAAATGTGAGAATAATATCTTTTGAAGACAATGATGCTTTCTGTAATGTCTTTAAGTGTCAATGGTCTCACAGATAAATACAAAAAAGAAGAGTACTGAACTATATTTAAGCAATAACCCACACCTGGGTGTGGGTAATGCTGGATTCACCCATGGCTGGTGTGGTTTCATCATGAGGGTGAAGCCCGAGGGACAAAACAAAGACAACCGTGGGTAAATCCAGCATTACCCACACCCAGAAGTGGGTTATTGCTATTATGCAATGATATTATTTAAGAAAAAAATACTTACTTTTCTTAAATAATGGCATTGTATAACGCCTCTGTGTTGCCCTTCCGCAGCTGTCCAGTATCCTTGGGCAGGTCTGACGTATTGCGCATGCATATGCTTACGCAGTACATCAAAGCTGTGTGTAGAGGAAGCAATGGAGAAAGGAAGATCTCCGTTGCTTTTTTAAAGTTGTCTCACTATGTTAAATGAATTTAACATAGTGAGAAGCTAAAAAGCAACGGAGAAAGGAAGATCTCCGTTGCTTTTTTTTAAGATATCTCGCTATGTTAAACTCGTTTAACATAGCGAGATTACAACAACGGAGCTCTTCTGTTCTCCGTTGCTGCCTAACACACAAAAAAGTAAAGACTTATACTAATGGAAAAAGTCCAGGCAACAGGACCTTTTTCCGTTCGGATTTACAACGGGCATGCTGGCCAATCAGCGTGCACGTTTTGTAATATTAATGGGGGGGTCATTGTATGATAAAACATAAAAGTCTTTCAGCTTTTCCCAGTTAGGGGTCTCCACAGCGGAACTCCGGTCCCTCATGATTGGCAGTGGATTTTACAGTGCCGAGTTGCCAGCCCAACACCCAACCTTCAACGAAGGCACACCCATTCATGCTCGCACCAACCTTCATGTCTTTAATGTCACTCGGCCGCAGGGAGGAAATGCAGACTCCACACAGAAGGTGCTCCAGCCGAGAATCGAATGGGAGAACCTCTTGCTGTGAGGTGACAACGCTAACTGCTGCACCACAGCGGCAGCTATTGTATAATAAAACATATAGAATGCAAATACAATGCAACGGTAGACACACTTGGAAATAACTGAAAATGTGAATGTGATAAAGGTTTTCAAGATGGTTATTCAGCAGAATACCTGGGGCACAGGAAAAGAGGAGTACTTATTTTAATTGCAAGAGAAGCTCCAATAGTGAAAGAAGAGGATACAAGCATAATAATGGTAGATTTGTAGTACTAAGGGAGAGGCTACAGACAATGGAAGAGGATTACACTGGCATGTATTTATATTCTACTGAAAACTGCTATAATGGAACTTAAGAAAATTCTGGGAGAAATCATTGGCTTTCATCAAGGAATATTATTAATAGACAGGGAATGCAATTTGATCTGCAGTAGTGAAGCTGTATCTGGGGGGCCCAGAAGGGAAATATA
Organism: Protopterus annectens; assembly: GCF_019279795.1. Lineage (NCBI taxonomy): Eukaryota > Metazoa > Chordata > Ceratodontiformes > Protopteridae > Protopterus > Protopterus annectens. The sequence continues at coordinate 987,597,003 of NC_056734.1, read as the reverse complement.
ACAAAGGAAGGTAGATGTTTGAAGAAACTTATGAAAATATTTGGCATGGAAGATGTCAATTTAGTACTAGGAGTTTGGAGTCGATTTTTGCATATTATTCCTCAACATACAAAAACTGGGATAGGCTAGACAGAGTTTACAGTTCTCAGGAACATGTGCATTTAACTGATGGTCTTGACATGTAACCAATAACTATTTCAGAACATGCGCCAGTAATAGCTAAAATAAAAACACAGGGTAATGAAATAAAAATGAGGCACTGGTGTTTTCCCACCTATCTTTTGAAAACAGGGGAATTTAAGGACTGGGTAGTGGAAATTCAGGAGCTGTTAGAGAATACAGAAATTCTTCTAAAAATATAGCTAGAGAGTGGGATAAAATTGAAGTGGAGTTTAAAAACAGCATGGAAATAAAAGCAAGGGAGATACGGATGAATTATTTAGAGTAACTGACATATGTTAAAGTATTGCAAAATAGAGGGAAACCCACAGAACAAGAAGAGGAGCAACTGCAGAATGCTAGACAGAAAATAAGGGATTACTTCAATAATATGCACGAGTTTAGAAAGATTGCTGTTAAGCAGCTGTTTTTTTTATAATAAGTCTAGCACAATGACTCAGGCAATAGAAAGTAGAAAGGGGTGTCACCAATCTTAGGGAGCCTATAAGAAGAAAGATAACGAGAGATCCTGTAAAAATCTTAGAGATATTTCAAAACTTTTATGAAAATCTGTATAAAGCAAAGAAATATGGAAATCAAGAAAAAATGCAAATGGAAATGTTTATGGAAGAATTAAATATGCTAATGTTAGAGGTATATGAGGCTCAATTACTAACAATTAGGATAGGAAGAGATGAGATAAAAATGGTGATATTTAACCAATTTACAGGAAAGTCCCCAGGAATAGATGGTATTCTTGTGGAAGTTTGGTAGCTAGGAGGGAAAAAACTAATAAAGATCTAGAAGGTTTTGTTTAACAGTATTTTAAGTGGAGAAGTACCAACATCCTGGAAAAAAGCAGTGGTAGCTGTAATGCCTAAAGAGAGTAAAGATCCATTAGATCCAACTTCATACAGGCCCATTTCAATATTAACCATGATTATAAAGTACTTATGTGTATAATGGCTAAAAGAATGGCAAATGTAATGCTAAAACTGAGAGATATGGATCAATGTGGTTTTGTGGAGGGCAAGCACACATATGACAACATTAACAGAACATTGATGATCCAGAGGGAAGCAGAATGTAAGAAAATACCACTGTTGCTGGTGGGTCTTTATGCAGAGAAAGCATGTGACAGAGTAAGCTGAGACTTTATAACCAGGGCAATGGAAGCATTTGCATTCCTTGATAAAATTATAAGGCTGATTACGAGGATATATGAGGGATAGGAGGTGAAAATTAAAGTGGGTGGGCTCCTCTCTGATAATTTCTGCTTAAGCTGAGGACTCAGGCATGGGTGTTATCTCTCCCCTTTGTTATTTGCATTATATTTAGAACCACTGACAAAGAAAATAAGAGGCTCACTAATCCAAGGATATAATTGGTATGGTAGTCAAAAAAGCTGGCTCTATTTTGCAGATTATATTATTTTATACCTGACAAAACCAGAAAGGGACAGTACAGTGTTGTGGAACATTTTGAGACAGTTTCAAATCTTTTCGGGATACAAAATTAATGATGGTAAAAAAAAAAGTAATAGTGGTACATTATGTACCCACACATAAATTGGTTCTGTAATATCCATTTTTATGGGGACATGATAAAAAGAAGAATTTAGGAGTATGGATTACAAATTATTCTTGTTTGGCAGCTAAGGATATGTGGGAAGAGGTTAAACAAAAGATAATCCAAAAACTGAGAAAATGAAAGCTGTGTTATATGGATATTGATGGTAAGATACAAGCAGTTAAAATGTTTTTAATCCCTTTAGGCTTATACACAGGCTAGGCATATTTTTATCAATCGGAGAAGATGTGGGAGGGGAAGATGGCAAGAGTGAAGTGGGATAAGCTGATTTTTCCAACAGAACATGGCAGATTGTGATTACCCGACTTGAAGAGGTATTTCAGAGCAACACAGTTAAGCTCCTTCATAGGTTGGTACTAGGCTATCAGCCCTAGGGCCTATACAAGCCTAGCCATAACAATTCCCTGGCTATTTCTTCCCACACTATTTACTTCCCTGGACCCCTGTCTAGCAGGGCGACTGACGTGATCCCCGGGGTGAATTTCCTTTCTCCCATCCAATCATCAAGGTTCCTTTTGAAGAGGGCCAAAGAGCCACTCTGCTTGACAGGTGTGGGCAATCTATTCCAGAATCTGGGGAGTCTCTGGGCCAGCAACCTATCCCTCCAGCATGTTTTGTTTATTGTGATGACAAGGTTTAGATCCCTGGGGCGTGTGGCTCTGAGGGATTGGGATTTCTTTAAGTGTAGCATGTCCAACAGCTCTGGGTTTGACATGGCCTTGTATGTTAAGCAGAGATCGCCTCTGAGTAGACGATATGCGGCAGAGTACAGCTGGAGTTTTTTAAGGCGGTCAGCATTCAGCATAGGGCATCTGCTTTAGGCTTGTGATTCTTTTAGTGAGGTATTTCTGCGGCCTTTCCAGTTGTTGCAGATGTCTTGAGAGGTATATACCAAACAGGGCGTTGTATTCTATAATGGGTCTAATGAGGGATGAGTACAGTGGGACAATGACCTCCTTTTTTCTGGATGAAAAGCCCTTAATGATGAGGGGTGCCACATAGAAGGATTTCCTGACTGTTGTGTCGATGTGGTTATCGAAGGTGAGACCAGTGTCCACCTGTGTCCCTAAGTCTCATATCACACTTTCTGTGTTTAGTATACTGCCACCTATATGGTAATTCACGGGTACATGTTTTTTCCCAAAGGGGATAACTATGCATTTCTTGGCATTGAGCTTGAGCCCATGGCTCTGGCACCAAGCATCTGTTTCTGTAAGGCCCTTTTGTAGAGTATCCACATCATTTGGGGATTCAATAATGGCTCCCAGTTTGCAGTCATCTGCCAACTTTGTTAGCCAGAGTCCCTTAGTATTGGCCTGTACTTCAGAGAAGTAGATGCCAAACAAGAGTGGTCCCAGGACTGAACCCTGAGGTACTCCACTTGTCACTTGTCTGGAGCTGGATTTGGAGTCTGCTACTTTTACAGTGTGGGTTCTGTCAGTAAGCCAGTTATCAACCCATTGGGTGATGTAGGGATTAATGCCCAGCTTAGTAAGTTTATCTATGATTCCAGAGTGGGGGATGGTGTCAAAGGCCTTGGCAAGGTCTATATAGGCTGTGTGGACCACCTTACCCTTGTCCATGGCTCTGGAGACTGATTCAAAGAAGTCAGTCAGGTTCAGGAGACAAGATCGGCCCTTCACCAGCCCAAACTGGGTGGGGTCCAGTGTTTGAAGGTTGCCAATGTCTTTGTTTATAAGTTCCATGATAATACACTCCATGGCCTTGCAGATAAGGCTTGTCAGACTGATGGGACAGTAGTTTCCAGGATCCAAGGTGGATCCCCCCTTGTGGATTGGGATAACTGTAGCGCTGCGCCACTCAGTGGGTACAAAACCTGAGGTGAGGCTATAAATAGGACAAGCAGAAAGTTATAATTCAAAGTGGAAGGAGATGATTTTTAAACAGGAAGGAAGTTAAAGAAACAAGGAGAGACTGGTATTTTGGATGCAGATCTTTAAGGAGAATAGCAATAATCAAATGCATATTATATTCATAAAGTAGCAGAAAGTATAAGCAACACAGGGATCAAGAAAGGAGATTCTGCAGATAGGGATGACTGCAATTAGGGACACAGATAATGGGCATGATGGGGCTGATATTTATTGGTGAAAACTGGCAAAGGAACCAAGGTATTGGGAGCAAATAACTCAAGAGGGAAAGGTAATAGAGTGGGAAGATGCCAGTAATTTATTTGGACTGCAGGTTAAAGAGTGCCTTCCTTATCAAGGATTGATTTCATAGTATAGGCAAACAGAAAGACATAGGGGGTTCTAAATGAAAGACCAGCACTGGTAGAATTTTAGTAGAATCTAGAACACAAGCTGCCATTAAGAAAGGAATAATTAGTACAACATATAAAATATTGCAGGATAACTATAAGAATCAATCAGAGGAAGTTAGAAAGGATTGGAAAGAGAGACTGGATAAGCAATTCACAAAGAAACAATGGGGGATATATATGTATGTCTCCCAGTTATACAACAAAGTCTAGAAGATTTTGGATCTTTGCTTGGAAGTGTTTAAATAGGTATTTTTATACCCCAAGTAGACTCCAAAGACTTTTTCCGCAGGTGGACAGCAAATGTTGAAGGTGTGATGAGGAAAAGAGAGATAACTGGGAACATGTTTTCTGGGAGTGTAATGAGTTGGCAGACTTTAAAGATTCTGTGCAGACTGCTTTGTCAGAGTTACTGGGTGAGCAATTTGGTATAACTAAGGGAAATATCTTTTTGAGCTATGATACAGGATTGGAATTGTCTAGACACAGTAAGGTCTTGCTGAGATTAATTATGGTGCCTGTCAAAAAAACAATTACTAGAGGTTGGAAATCAAAGTCTAAACCAACTGTACTAGAAGCAGTGAATATAGTAACAGAGATCTTTAAAAAGGGTGGGAGCAAATTATATAGGAAAAACTGGAATTGTGGGAACGAGGTTTAAAAGAAGGCAGTATTTGAATGAGCTGTGTAATGTCTGACTTACAGCGTCTGTATAGCTTATAAGTGATGTATAATGTTTGTAACTACAATTGTGTCAATGTGGTTTGTAATGTATAATGTTTGCAAAAGGAATTGTATCAGGATGATTTATTTTCATTTATATAAATGTAAGATTGCCTATGTCATATGTCAGTGGTTCCCAAACTTTTTCGATTGTCGGCTCCCTTGCTGAATCCAAGTTTTCCCAAGACGCCCCACCCCCCGCGGCACGCATAAAGTGCATATTAGATCAAAACACTTCAAAATTTCAGCAACTTCAATTTAGAAATATACACATGAATTAATATATACTTATATATACATGTATGCTCAAGACATAGAGCAAGAAACTCTGACAGTGATCCCCACAGCTGTCAATTAAAAATATGATTCAATCTCAGCAATTTATCAATATTTTTCACTGAGGTGACCCATAAACAATACATCAGGGAATAGGAGTAGGCTTTATCAAGTTACTAAAAGCATATATTTTTCAGAAAACATACCACAGTTGCTGAAATTGACATCATAATAAAATGTACCATTTTATTTCTTGTGCAACACAAATCAGTCAGCACAAAATCCCTGAGAAAATGTATAAATTCAGAAAAGCTCATCTTTCCTTGTAGCAGCCAAAATCAAGTTGATTTTGGAAAGAATGAGCAAAGTATTTTCCTATTTTTCGCTACCATTATGGACTG
>NC_056734.1:987574073-987576573 GCF_019279795.1 Protopterus annectens | reverse complement strand
TGTGGAGTGGGACCACAGTCGCTGTGCGCCACTCCCTGGGTAATGCATCCCGAGGTGAGACTCAAGATTAAACAGCTGTCCTAACTGTGGGTTTAATTCTCGCTGAGTTCATGGAGCACACAGCCGGGACACCATCAGGTCCCATGGATGCTGTGTTCTTTGCCTTGGAGAGAGCAGTTCTCACCTGCTAGAGATGTTTTGGGGGGCTACAATCATTTGGTATAGATATCTCTCCTTTAGGGGAGGGGAGAAGTTTGCACTGAACCTGTCAGCCAGTATAAGTTGGCAATGTCTGTAGGATCAGTAATCTTCACATCATTTTGAACTAATTCTGAGCATATCTGGGAGTTTCCTCCTAGGTTTCTGACATAGCTAAAGAATGCCTTGGTTGTCTTAGAGTCCTTAGCTATTTTCTCTCAAAATTAGCTTTGGATGATTTTTGTGTGGCGGAGAGCTCTTAGCTTTTACTTATAGTGATCAGCTGTGTCTTACCTTTTAAGGATTTTGCTCTATCTTGTAGTAGCTTTCTCCTTTGTTGTAGAGTTTGTTTATGGCTGGGGTCCACCCAGACTGACGCTTTGCCTTGGTACAAAGAGTCTTTGTTTTGTTTGGGATTGTTCGATCCATGCTGCAGGTGCTGGTAGAAGGCATTTGTAAGTGATTCACGGTTTGAGTAATGTTTGACTGGGTCGGCCTCGGGCCTTAAAGGAGACCACACTAGTCTTTAGAAGTGTGGTCGGCTCTTCGAGAAGTTCTTTACTGTGGTCTTTTATTTCGGTGGGCGGGATGAGGACCTCCAGCCAGATTATTTTGTGGGATCCTGATCTCACCAGTGGTATACCTGTAAGTTGAACATTGTGATCCTGCTGTTCGTGGATGATGAGACTGGGCATGTTTTCCTCTTGTGGGGATGGTGACTAGTTGTTCCATGGCATTTTGAGCTTATGAATTCCAGGAACTTTTGGCCAGAGGTTTGGGCTTGGCAGTAGTGTCTCCCAGTCTATATTAGGGTAGTTGAAGTCACCTAGTATGATGGTGTTTTGGAGACAAGGCATTTATCCCTCCAGCTAGCCTTTCAGGAAGCGCCGCTGAGGTTCCTGAGTTTGAGAGGGTGGCCTGTAACATGCTGTACAAATCGGCAGAGAGAGCAGTTCCTGCTCTATGGTTAATTGCACCTGGATGGTTTCCCATATTGCATCGCGGCGCTGGTTACTCCAACCTGAGGTGTGGGTGTCCTTGATGAATATGGATACTTAACCTCCTTTCTTTGCAGGTAAAAAGTTGTCCAGATTTTGGGGCCGGAACGCATGATATGAGGAGGTAAAACCTTTGATAGTGCTGGGGTGCCTCAGGAGCCTTGAACCAGGTTTCTGTCACCGGCTGCAGCACACAGACATCGGCTGTTCTCCATATCTGAGAAGGGCTACTCGAGGCAGAATCTTGAGATTGGAGACTTGGTACTGGAGCAGCATTACCACTCTTAGTTTTTTCTTTGATGGTGTTCTAGGGTGGTAGGTATTAGAATTTGGAGCTCTTGCCTGCAAAAAGCACTATGGGTGGCGGGAAAGAGCCCTTGCCAAAATCCGCATCCCAGGGTGACAGGTGCAAGTCGCCCCTTGGCGAAGCAGCGTGGGCTTTGGTCCAGTGCATGTCATCCCAGGCAGACAGACATTGATCCCTTTGAATGACACCCAGAGTTTAAGCCAATTGTTAAAGCTGATCATCTTATCATCTCTGGTATTGTGGCATCATTCTGGTGAAGGTAGGGATACTGCTCGCGTCAGGGTTATACCTGTCTTGGGCTACATAATCAGAGAGCTCCCTATGTCTCTTTTCATGTAGTCCAAGGAGGTAACATCCTTTATAGTCGCTTACACCAGCGTGGGACAATGCACTTGGAGCCACTTGTACCTGCTGTTGAGAGACCTGAGTGCTTATGTGGTGTTATGTGGCGGATTCTAGCAACTGCGACCTTAAGGTGGCAGCTGCATTTTACTGTGACCTTCTCTCCTTACTCAGTCTGGTGAGCTGGGACGCCAGTGTGTCTGATCATGTGGAGTCCACCAATGACTGGGTGTCTTGGCATTGTGTTTGGCCTTAAGGGCTGTGGACTAAGCTTCTGACACTCTGACTGTCCAGTGGGTCTATGTGTTGCAGGTGTTGTGTGTTCTGAGGTGGTAGTTGTTTGTGTCTGCTTTGGTGGCTCTGCTGTTTTGGTAGATTTTGAACAGACTGGAATATGTCTTTGTGTGTTCATGTGTAAGGATTTGAGGCTGTGATGGTATTATGTGAGACTGGGTCTATAGTGTGTGGGTTACCTTCTCCTCCTGTCTGGTCTCACAGTCCTATGTTGAGTATATCAGCCTCCTGCCTACCAGATAGCTGTACCTCACATGTATTTGTGTTTCTAGGAGGAGGAGAGGGTTGTCTGTGTACATGAGGCAATTGTACCATTGCCTCACATTCCCAGGTTCACCAGCTGAGCAGGAGAGGACATTAG